>NW_026288028.1:377500-423321 GCF_023373465.1 Oncorhynchus keta
AGGTTTAGTACGGGGAGTGGGGGAGACAGGGGGAGTGGGGGAGAAAGCTGTTGGCTCTGGTATGTTTTCCAACCTCAAGGGTAAACTAGACATCCCTCTGAATGGCAAAACCACCAGAGACACTCTGAAAGACTTTTCCATTGATGAGCCAGACCTCCCCAATCACACAGTCACACCCCAGGACTGGAGTAGGAGAGGCACCAACACAAAGACTACTACAGTCACTGGCAAGGATACTTCATCCTCCCAGCTGTCTAACTCTGTGAACAACTCCAATGACGTTCTAGGTGGCCCTGACCAGTCTAGGAGGCCTCACAGTAGAGACTCACCTAACCTGCCATCTCCAGTGAGTGATGACGACAAGACACCCACCAACACCCCCCAGAACTCCCCCTTCCACCCCCAGAACACACCTCCCACCTCCCCACACCTCCCCACTACTTCCCTGCAGCCTAAACACCAACAGGGTGTAGATTCAGGCCTGGCTGACCTAAAGAACCCTCCATTCTCCACACACACAGCCCAGGGTAGGGTCACTACTGACCCTGCTATCCCAGTCTCACACTCTGGCCTGGGGAGGGATTCCATGTCCCTTCCCCTCACCTCCTCCTCCCCCAGCAGCCTACCCCTCCTCCCCACTCTGGCTCGATGGAAGTCAGAGGAGGGGGGATGGAGTGATGAGGATACTGATGATGAAGGTACAGAGAAGGACGAGGACTCCACCTACGACTCAGACTCTGCTGAATCCTCGGTGACCGTCACCAGCGCCATGAGCCAATCACATCGCAGGAGCTTCTCTCTCAGGTGGGTCACTTCTGTTTTCAACTGATGATGAAAATACTACGCTAACACAACAAGCACCATGTTTAAAAGTCAATTAACAGCTAGAAAGGTGGGATTATTGTCAGTCTACCTGTTACTTGTTTTTATCTAATCATTCAACTTTATCTTTGAGTTTATTCCCTCACTATGTCTCTCTCTCAGTCTGGCAGAGCTGTGTAACTTCGGAGAGGTGGACTATGATCCCCAGTCTTCCTCTGACAGTGAGGAGTGGCCGTCCAGCCGGTCAGCCAGCCGGTCAGCCAGCCTGTCGTCTGACGTGTCGGCATTGTCCTGTGTGTCTGTCCTGGGCAGTGATGAGCTGAACCGCCTGCTGGACGACGTAAAGGGCCTGGGGGACACAACGCTGCAGGTACCACAACTATCTTCACTATACCAGACTAAACAACCAGCTAAAACATACCAGACTAAACAACCAGCTAAAACATTACGTAAAGGGCCTGGGGGACACAACGCTGCAGGTACCACAACTATCTTCACTGTACCAGACTAAACAACCAGCTAAAACATTACGTAAAGGCCCTGGGGGACACAACGCTGCAGGTACCACAACTTTCTTCACTGTACCAGACTAAACAACCTGCTAAAACATTACGTAAAGGCCCTGGGGGACACAACGCTGCAGGTACCACAACTATCTTCACTATACCAGACTAAACAACCAGCTAAAACATTACGTAAAGGGCCTGGGGGACACAACGCTGCAGGTACCACAACTATCTTCACTATACCAGACTAAACAACCAGCTAAAACATTACGTAAAGGGCCTGGGGGACACAACGCTGCAGGTACCACAACTATCTTCACTATACCAGACTAAACAACCAGCTAAAACATTACGTAAAGGGCCTGGGGGACACAACGCTGCAGGTACCACAACTATCTTCACTATACCAGACTAAACAACCAGCTAAAACATTACGTAAAGGGCCTGGGGGACACAACGCTGCAGGTACCACAACTATCTTCACTATACCAGACTAAACAACCAGCTAAAACATTACGTAAAGGGCCTGGGGGACACAACGCTGCAGGTACCACAACTATCTTCACTATACCAGACTAAACAACCAGCTAAAACATTACGTAAAGGGCCTGGGGGACACAACGCTGCAGGTACCACAACTATCTTCACTATACCAGACTAAACAACCAGCTAAAACATTACGTAAAGGGCCTGGGGGACACAACGCTGCAGGTACCACAACTATCTTCACTATACCAGACTAAACAACCAGCTAAAACATTACGTAAAGGGCCTGGGGGACACAACGCTGCAGGTACCACAACTATCTTCACTGTACCAGACTAAACAACCAGCTAAAACATTACGTAAAGGGCCTGGGGGACACAACGCTGCAGGTACCACAACTATCTTCACTATACCAGACTAAACAACCAGCTAAAACATTACGTAAAGGGCCTGGGGGACACAACGCTGCAGGTACCACAACTATCTTCACTATACCAGACTAAACAACCAGCTAAAACATTACGTAAAGGGCCTGGGGGACACAACGCTGCAGGTACCACAACTATCTTCACTATACCAGACTAAACAACCAGCTAAAACATTACGTGAAGGGCCTGGGGGACACAACGCTGCAGGTACCACAACTATCTTCACTATACCAGACTAAACAACCAGCTAAAACATTACATAAAGGGCCTGGGGGACACAACGCTGCAGGTACCACAACTATCTTCACTATACCAGACTAAACAACCAGCTAAAACATTACGTAAAGGGCCTGGGGGACACAACGCTGCAGGTACCACAACTATCTTCACTATACCAGACTAAACAACCAGCTAAAACATTACGTAAAGGGCCTGGGGGACACAACGCTGCAGGTACCACAACTATCTTCACGATACCAGACTAAACAACCAGCTAAAACATTACATAAAGGGCCTGGGGGACACAACGCTGCAGGTACCACAACTATCTTCACTATACCAGACTAAACAACCAGCTAAAACATTACGTAAAGGGCCTGGGGGACACAACGCTGCAGGTACCACAACTATCTTCACTATACCAGACTAAACAACCAGCTAAAACATTACGTAAAGGGCCTGGGGGACACAACGCTGCAGGTACCACAACTATCTTCACTGTACCAGACTAAACAACCAGCTAAAACATTACGTAAAGGGCCTGGGGGACACAACGCTGCAGGTACCACAACTATCTTCACTATACCAGACTAAACAACCAGCTAAAACATTACGTAAAGGGCCTGGGGGACACAACGCTGCAGGTACCACAACTATCTTCACTGTACCAGACTAAACAACCAGCTAAAACATTACGTAAAGGGCCTGGGGACACAACGCTGCAGGTACCACAACTATCTTCACTATACCAGACTAAACAACCAGCTAAAACATTACGTAAAGGCCCTGGGGGACACAACGCTGCAGGTACCACAACTATCTTCACTGTACCAGACTAAACAACCAGCTAAAACATTACGTAAAGGGCCTGGGGGACACAACGCTGCAGGTACCACAACTATCTTCACTATACCAGACTAAACAACCAGCTAAAACATTACGTAAAGGGCCTGGGGGACACAACGCTGCAGGTACCACAACTATCTTCACTATACCAGACTAAACAACCAGCTAAAACATTACGTAAAGGGCCTGGGGGACACAACGCTGCAGGTACCACAACTATCTTCACTATACCAGACTAAACAACCAGCTAAAACATTACGTGAAGGGCCTGGGGGACACAACGCTGCAGGTACCACAACTATCTTCACTATACCAGACTAAACAACCAGCTAAAACATTACGTAAAGGGCCTGGGGGACACAACGCTGCAGGTACCACAACTATCTTCACTATACCAGACTAAACAACCAGCTAAAACATTACATAAAGGGCCTGGGGGACACAACGCTGCAGGTACCACAACTATCTTCACTATACCAGACTAAACAACCAGCTAAAACATTACGTAAAGGGCCTGGGGGACACAATGCTGCAGGTACCACAACTATATTCACTATACCAGACTAAACAACCAGCTAAAACATTACGTAAAGGGCCTGGGGGACACAACGCTGCAGGTACCACAACTATCTTCACGATACCAGACTAAACAACCAGCTAAAACATTACGTAAAGGGCCTGGGGGACACAACGCTGCAGGTACCACAACTATCTTCACTATACCAGACTAAACAACCAGCTAAAACATTACGTAAAGGGCCTGGGGGACACAACGCTGCAGGTACCACAACTATCTTCACTATACCAGACTAAACAACCAGCTAAAACATTACGTAAAGGGCCTGGGGGACACAACGCTGCATGTACCACAACTATCTTCACTATACCAGACTAAACAACCAGCTAAAACATTACATAAAGGGCCTGGGGGACACAACGCTGCAGGTACCACAACTATCTTCACTATACCAGACTAAACAACCAGCTAAAACATTACGTAAAGGGCCTGGGGGACACAACGCTGCAGGTACCACAACTATCTTCACTATACCAGACTAAACAACCAGCTAAAACATTACGTAAAGGGCCTGGGGGACACAACGCTGCAGGTACCACAACTATCTTCACTGTACCAGACTAAACAACCAGCTAAAACATTACGTAAAGGGCCTGGGGGACACAACGCTGCAGGTACCACAACTATCTTCACTATACCAGACTAAACAACCAGCTAAAACATTACGTAAAGGCCCTGGGGGACACAACGCTGCAGGTACCACAACTATCTTCACTGTACCAGACTAAACAACCTGCTAAAACATTACGTAAAGGGCCTGGGGGACACAACGCTGCAGGTAACACAACTATCTTCACTATACCAGACTAAACAACCAGCTAAAACATTACGTAAGGGCCTGGGGGCCTGGGCTGCAGGTACCACAACTATCTTCACTATACCAGACTAAACAACCAGCTAAAGGTAGGGCCTGGGGGACACAACGCTGCAGGTACCACAACTATCTTCACTATACCAGACTAAACAACCAGCTAAAACATTACGTAAAGGCCCTGGGGGACACAACGCTGCAGGTACCACAACACTATACCAGACAAAACAACCAGCTAAAACATTACGTAAAACAAGGGCCTGGGGGACACAACGCTGCAGGTACCACAACTATCTTCACTATACCAGACTAAACAACCAGTTAAAACATTACGTAAAGGGCCTGGGGGACACAACGCTGCAGGTACCACAACTATCTTCACTATACCAGACTAAACAACCAGCTAAAACATTACGTAAAGGGCCTGGGGGACACAACGCTGCAGGTACCACAACTATCTTCACTATACCAGACTAAACAACCAGCTAAAACATTACGTAAAAAGGGCCTGGGGACACAACGATGCAGGTACCTAAAACAACTATCTTCACTATACCAGACTAAACAACCAGCTAAAACATTACGTAAAGGGCCTGGGGGACACAACGCTGCAGGTACCACAACTATCTTCACTATACCAGACTAAACAACCAGCTAAAACATTACGTAAAGGGCCTGGGGGACACAACGCTGCAGGTACCACAACTATCTTCACTATACCAGACTAAACAACCAGCTAAAACATTACGTAAAGGGCCTGGGGGACACAACGCTGCAGGTACCACAACTATCTTCACTGTACCAGACTAAACAACCAGCTAAAACATTACGTAAAGGGCCTGGGGGACACAACGCTGCAGGTACCACAACTATCTTCACTATACCAGACTAAACAACCAGCTAAAACATTACGTAAAGGGCCTGGGGGACACAACGCTGCAGGTACCACAACTATCTTCACTATACCAGACTAAACAACCAGCTAAAACATTACGTAAAGGGCCTGGGGGACACAACGCTGCAGGTACCACAACTATCTTCACTATACCAGACTAAACAACCAGCTAAAACATTACGTAAAGGGCCTGGGGGACACAACGCTGCAGGTACCACAACTATCTTCACTATACCAGACTAAACAACCAGCTAAAACATTACGTAAAGGGCCTGGGGGACACAACGCTGCAGGTACCACAACTATCTTCACTATACCAGACTAAACAACCAGCTAAAACATTACGTAAAGGGCCTGGGGGACACAACGCTGCAGGTACCACAACTATCTTCACTATACCAGACTAAACAACCAGCTAAAACATTACATAAAGGGCCTGGGGGACACAACGCTGCAGGTACCACAACTATCTTCACTATACCAGACTAAACAACCAGCTAAAACATTACGTAAAGGGCCTGGGGGACACAACGCTGCAGGTACCACAACTATCTTCACTATACCAGACTAAACAACCAGCTAAAACATTACGTAAAGGGCCTGGGGGACACAACGCTGCAGGTACCACAACTATCTTCACTATACCAGACTAAACAACCAGCTAAAACATTACGTAAAGGGCCTGGGGGACACAACGCTGCAGGTACCACAACTATCTTCACTATACCAGACTAAACAACCAGCTAAAACATTACGTAAAGGGCCTGGGGGACACAACGCTGCAGGTACCACAACTATCTTCACTATACCAGACTAAACAACCAGCTAAAACATTACATAAAGGGCCTGGGGGACACAACGCTGCAGGTACCACAACTATCTTCACTATACCAGACTAAACAACCAGCTAAAACATTACGTAAAGGGCCTGGGGGACACAACGCTGCAGGTACCACAACTATCTTCACTATACCAGACTAAACAACCAGCTAAAACATTACGTAAAGGGCCTGGGGGACACAACGCTGCAGGTACCACAACTATCTTCACTGTACCAGACTAAACAACCAGCTAAAACATTACGTAAAGGGCCTGGGGGACACAACGCTGCAGGTACCACAACTATCTTCGCTGTACCAGACTAAACAACCTGCTAAAACATTACATAAAGGGCCTGGGGGACACAACGCTGCAGGTACCACAACTATCTTCACTATACCAGACTAAACAACCAGCTAAAACATTACGTAAAGGGCCTGGGGGACACAACGCTGCAGGTACCACAACTATCTTCACTATACCAGACTAAACAACCAGCTAAAACATTACGTAAAGGGCCTGGGGGACACAACGCTGCAGGTACCACAACTATCTTCACTATACCAGACTAAACAACCAGCTAAAACATTACGTAAAGGCCCTGGGGGACACAACGCTGCAGGTACCACAACTATCTTCACTATACCAGACTAAACAACCAGCTAAAACATTACGTAAAGGGCCTGGGGGACACAACGCTGCAGGTACCACAACTATCTTCACTATACCAGACTAAACAACCAGCTAAAACATTACGTAAAGGGCCTGGGGGACACAACGCTGCAGGTACCACAACTATCTTCACTATACCAGACTAAACAACCAGCTAAAACATTACGTAAAGGGCCTGGGGGACACAACGCTGCAGGTACCACAACTATCTTCACTATACCAGACTAAACAACCAGCTAAAACATTACGTAAAGGGCCTGGGGGACACAACGCTGCAGGTACCACAACTATCTTCACTATACCAGACTAAACAACCAGCTAAAACATTACGTAAAGGGCCTGGGGGACACAACGCTGCAGGTACCACAACTATCTTCACTATACCAGACTAAACAACCAGCTAAAACATTACGTAAAGGGCCTGGGGGACACAACGCTGCAGGTACCACAACTATCTTCACTATACCAGACTAAACAACCAGCTAAAACATTACGTAAAGGCCTGGGGGACACAACGCTGCAGGTACCACAACTATCTTCACTGTACCAGACTAAACAACCAGCTAAAACATTACGTAAAGGGCCTGGGGGACACAACGCTGCAGGTACCACAACTATCTTCACTATACCAGACTAAACAACCAGCTAAAACATTACGTAAAGGCCCTGGGGGACACAACGCTGCAGGTACCACAACTATCTTCACTGTACCAGACTAAACAACCAGCTAAAACATTACGTAAAGGGCCTGGGGGACACAACGCTGCAGGTACCACAACTATCTTCACTATACCAGACTAAACAACCAGCTAAAACATTACGTAAAGGGCCTGGGGGACACAACGCTGCAGGTACCACAACTATCTTCACTGTACCAGACTAAACAACCAGCTAAAACATTACGTAAAGGGCCTGGGGGACACAACGCTGCAGGTACCACAACTATCTTCACTATACCAGACTAAACAACCAGCTAAAACATTACGTAAAGGGCCTGGGGGACACAACGCTGCAGGTACCACAACTATCTTCACTATACCAGACTAAACAACCAGCTAAAACATTACGTAAAGGGCCTGGGGGACACAACGCTGCAGGTACCACAACTATCTTCACTATACCAGACTAAACAACCAGCTAAAACATTACGTAAAGGGCCTGGGGGACACAACGCTGCAGGTACCACAACTATCTTCACTGTACCAGACTAAACAACCAGCTAAAACATTACGTAAAGGGCCTGGGGGACACAACGCTGCAGGTACCACAACTATCTTCACTATACCAGACTAAACAACCAGCTAAAACATTACAGCTAAAAAAGGGCCTGGGGGACACAACGCTGCAGGTACCACAACTATCTTCACTATACCAGACTAAACAACCAGCTAAAACATTACGTAAAGGGCCTGGGGGACACAACGCTGCAGGTACCACAACTATCTTCACTATACCAGACTAAACAACCAGCTAAAACATTACGTAAAGGGCCTGGGGGACTAAACAACGCTGCAGGTACCACAACTATCTTCACTATACCAGACTAAACAACCAGCTAAAACATTACGTAAAGGGCCTGGGGGACACAACGCTGCAGGTACCACAACTATCTTCACTATACCAGACTAAACAACCAGCTAAAACATTACGTAAAGGGCCTGGGGGACACAACGCTGCAGGTACCACAACTATCTTCACTATACCAGACTAAACAACCAGCTAAAACATTACGTAAAGGGCCTGGGGGACACAACGCTGCAGGTACCACAACTATCTTCACTGTACCAGACTAAACAACCAGCTAAAACATTACGTAAAGGGCCTGGGGGACACAACGCTGCAGGTACCACAACTATCTTCACTATACCAGACTAAACAACCAGCTAAAACATTACGTAAAGGGCCTGGGGGACACAACGCTGCAGGTACCACAACTATCTTCACTATACCAGACTAAACAACCAGCTAAAACATTACGTAAAGGGCCTGGGGGACACAACGCTGCAGGTACCACAACTATCTTCACTATACCAGACTAAACAACCAGCTAAAACATTACGTAAAGGGCCTGGGGGACACAACGCTGCAGGTACCACAACTATCTTCACTATACCAGACTAAACAACCAGCTAAAACATTACATAAAGGGCCTGGGGGACACAACGCTGCAGGTACCACAACTATCTTCACTATACCAGACTAAACAACCAGCTAAAACATTACGTAAAGGGCCTGGGGGACACAACGCTGCAGGTACCACAACTATCTTCACTATACCAGACTAAACAACCAGCTAAAACATTACGTAAAGGGCCTGGGGGACACAATGCTGCAGGTACCACAACTATCTTCACTATACCAGACTAAACAACCAGCTAAAACATTACGTAAAGGGCCTGGGGGACACAACGCTGCAGGTACCACAACTATCTTCACTATACCAGAATAAACAACCAGCTAAAACATTACGTAAAGGGCCTGGGGGACACAACGCTGCAGGTACCACAACTATCTTCACTATACCAGACTAAACAACCAGCTAAAACATTACGTAAAGGGCCTGGGGACACAACGCTGCAGGTACCACAACTATCTTCACTATACCAGACTAAACAACCAGCTAAAACATTACGTAAAGGGCCTGGGGGACACAATGCTGCAGGTACCACAACTATCTTCACTATACCAGACTAAACAACCAGCTAAAACATTACGTAAAGGGCCTGGGGGACACAACGCTGCAGGTACCACAACTATCTTCACTATACCAGACTAAACAACCAGCTAAAACATTACGTAAAGGGCCTGGGGGACACAACGCTGCAGGTACCACAACTATCTTCACTGTACCAGACTAAACAACCAGCTAAAACATTAAATTAGTGTTATTCCATTCGTATTAACATTAATAATAGCATCCGTATTTGTCAATGCTCAACTGCCATCTTGTGCTGTTGCTGTTCTATCCCCCTCACTCTCTCTCCCCGCTCTATAGAACTATGAGGATGTCCAGGTGGTGGTTCTCCATAAGGATGTTGGTGTGGGCCTGGGCTTCACCATGGCAGGAGGAGTGGACCAGAACAAACCTGTCATTGTGAGTACCACTCAACCAATGCTTCCATGTTTCTGTGACCGACTCGAGTCGCCCACACAATTCAAGACCACATTAGCCCACTGATCTAAAGCCTAGGCATCATGTTTTTTCACTTCCTGGTCTACTCTGACCTCTGGTGTTTGACTTCCAGGTCCATAAGGTGTTCCCGGCAGGGGTGGCTGCTAAGGAGGGATCCATCCAGGAGGGAGACAAGGTCCTGTCAATCAACGGCACAGCGCTGTGTGGCTCCTCCCACTGGGAGGTGCTGAGGACACTAAGGAGGGCACGGACTCAGGGGATGGGCGTAGTTGTCTTGAGGAGAGGGGGGGTAACAGACCCTCGTAAGGGAGGAACAGTGACTGACAGTCCAGGAGGGACACAGACTGCTAACACTGGTGAGATGGATCAGCTGGTTGGAGCATTGCAGTACCACTTTTTACAACTGTGGTAAAAGTTTTCTAAAGCAGAACAACATTGATCAATGTTCCAAAGTCATTTCACAGCTTCTCTCTTCTCACCCTGAACCTGTTGTTTTTCCACAGCTTCTCTCTTCTCACCCTGAACCTGTTGTTTTTCCACAGCTTCTCTCTTCTCACCCTGAACCTGTTGTTTTTCCACAGCTTCTCTCTTCTCACCCTGAACCTGTTGTTTTTCCACAGCTTCTCTCTTCTCACCCCGAACCTGTTGTTTTTCCACAGCTTCTCTCTTCTCACCCTGAACCTGTTGTTTTTCCACAGCTTCTCTCTTCTCACCCTGAACCTGTTGTTTTTCCACAGCTTCTCTCTTCTCACCCTGAACCTGTTGTTTTTCCACAGCTTCTCTCTTCTCACCCTGAACCTGTTGTTTTTCCACAGCTTCTCTCTTCTCACCCTGAACCTGTTGTTTTTCCACAGCTTCTCTCTTCTCACCCCGAACCTGTTGTTTTTCCACAGCTTCTCTCTTCTCACCCTGAACCTGTTGTTTTTCCACAGCTTCTCTCTTCTCACCCTGAACCTGTTGTTTTTCCACAGCTTCTCTCTTCTCACCCTGAACCTGTTGTTTTTCCACAGCTTCTCTCTTGTCACCCTGAACCTGTTGTTTTTCCACAGCTTCTCTCTTCTCACCCTGAACCTGTTGTTTTTCCACAGCTTCTCTCTTCTCACCCTGAACCTGGTGTTTTTCCACAGCTTCTCTCTTGTCACCCTGAACCTGTTGTTTTGACAGAGAATGTAGGCAAATGTGTGTGTGGGAGTCATTTTGACCGTGTGTGTGTGTGTGTCCTGTGTGTCAGGTCAGAGGGTGTGTGTGAGGTTGGAGAAGCGCAGCAGAGACCTAGGCTTCAGTCTGGAGGGAGGAGTGGGTTCCAGCCTGGGAGACAAACCCCTCACGGTACAGAAACTCTTCCTGGGTGAGAGGTCAACCTACCTACAAAATATAATAGTATTAATGAACGTTACTTGATCATCTATTTTATTCCTATTGCTGTTTGGCGTATTCTGTTGTCATGTTATCATCTTGTGTATATATTCTGTTTTCATGTATTTTCAAGAGGACAATAATGGAAATAAGTTTAATGTTTTTTGTCATCCTTGATGATTTAAAAACTGCAATAATGCATTGTGTCCACACATATTGTGTTTTTAAATGGCCAAATAAATCAATACACTTACTGTATATCACCACATGGTGGAGGAGCTGACCTTTCTATTGAGGTCATTCAAATGAATGTCTCTTTAGTCAGCCGAAACACGTGTCAAACTCCAAGCTCAGACCATTGGTTATGAGGTGTCTGATAAAAATATCAAGGTCAACATCTACTAATAATAAGCCCCTCTTCTCTTTCAGGTGGTCCAGTGAACCAGGTGTCTCCAGGGGACGAGGTGATGGAGATCGAGGGTGTGAGCTTGGTGGGCCTGAGGAGGCTGGAGGCCTGGACCTTGATCAGAACACTGCCCCCTGGGCCTGTGGATGTGGTACTACACCGTCCTCACAAACCACAGTGACAGGAATGAACATTGATATGCACCCTCGATATGCTTATAACAAGGCACTGAAGCATTGTACTCCTATGAGGTTGAAGTGAGGGTTGCCAATCTGATTTTGGATATGTGGTTCGGGTCAACTTCTACCTCAAGTGAGAGGGATGATATGTATTGCAGCAGTCATACGATAATAAAGCACTGAAGAGACCAGTAAACACTGAGGAGGGGGTCTGTCTGTGTATAGGGTCAACCCAGGGTATGAAGAGGGAGACAGAGATCAATACAAAGCACTGAAGAGACAAGTAAACACTGAGGAGGGGGTCTGTCTGTGTATAGGGTCAACCCAGGGTATGGAGAGGGAGACAGAGATCAATACAAAGCACTGAAGAGACCAGTAAACACTGAGGAGGGGGTCTGTCTGTGTATAGGGTCAACCCAGGGTATGAAGAGGGAGACAGAGATCAATACAAAGCACTGAAGAGACAAGTAAACACTGAGGAGAGGGTCTGTCTGTGTATAGGGTCAACCCAGGGTATGAAGAGGGAGACAGAGATCAATACAAAGCACTGAAGAGACCAGTAAACACTGAGGAGAGGGTCTGTCTGTGTATAGGGTCAACCCAGGGTATGAAGAGGGAGACAGAGATCAATACAAAGCACTGAAGAGACAAGTAAACACTGAGGAGAGGGCCTTTCTGTGTATAGGGTCAACCCAGGGTATGAAGAGGGAGACAGAGATCAATACAAAGCACTGAAGAGACAAGTAAACACTGAGGAGGGGGTCTGTCTGTGTATAGGGTCAACCCAGGGTATGGAGAGGGAGACAGAGATCAATACAAAGCACTGAAGAGACCAGTAAACACTGAGGAGGGGGTCTGTCTGTGTATAGGGTCAACCCAGGGTATGAAGAGGGAGACAGAGATCAATACAAAGCACTGAAGAGACAAGTAAACACTGAGGAGGGGGTCTGTCTGTGTATAGGGTCAACCCAGGGTATGGAGAGGGAGACAGAGATCAATACAAAGCACTGAAGAGACCAGTAAACACTGAGGAGGGGGTCTGTCTGTGTATAGGGTCAACCCAGGGTATGGAGAGGGAGACAGAGATCAATACAAAGCACTGAAGAGACCAGTAAACACTGAGGAGGGGGTCTGTCTGTGTATAGGGTCAACCCAGGGTATGGAGAGGGAGACAGAGATCAATACAAAGCACTGAAGAGACAAGTAAACACTGAGGAGGGTCTGTCTGTGTATAGGGTCAACCCAGGGTATGGAGAGGAGACAGAGATCAATACAAAGCACTGAAGAGACCAGTAAACACTGAGGAGAGGGTCTGTCTGTGTATAGGGTCAACCCAGGGTATGGAGAGGGAGACAGAGATCAATACAAAGCACTGAAGAGACCAGTAAACACTGAGGAGAGGGCCTTTCTGTGTATAGGGTTAACCCAGGGTATGAAGAGGAGACAGAGATCAATACAAAGCACTGAAGAGACCAGTAAACACTGAGGAGAGGGCCTTTCTGTGTATAGGGTTAACCCAGGGTATGGAGAGGGAGACAGAGATCAATACAAAGCACTGAAGAGACCAGTAAACACTGAGGAGAGGGCCTTTCTGTGTATAGGGTTAACCCAGGGTATGAAGAGGGAGACAGAGATCAATACAAAGCACTGAAGAGACCAGTAAACACTGAGGAGAGGGCCTTTCTGTGTATAGGGTTAACCCAGGGTATGGAGAGGGAGACAGAGATCAATACAAAGCACTGAAGAGACCAGTAAACACTGAGGAGAGGGCCTTTCTGTGTATAGGGTTAACCCAGGGTATGGAGAGGGAGACAGAGATCAATACAAAGCACTGAAGAGACAAGTAAACACTGAGGAGGGGGTCTGTCTGTGTATAGGGTCAACCCAGGGTATGAAGAGGGAGACAGAGATCAATACAAAGCACTGAAGAGACAAGTAAACACTGAGGAGGGGTCTGTCTGTGTATAGGGTCAACCCAGGGTATGGAGAGGGAGACAGAGATCAATACAAAGCACTGAAGAGACCAGTAAACACTGAGGAGAGGGTCTGTCTGTGTATAGGGTCAACCCAGGGTATGGAGAGGAGACAGAGATCAATACAAAGCACTGAAGAGACCAGTAAACACTGAGGAGAGGGCCTTTCTGTGTATAGGGTTAACCCAGGGTATGAAGAGGAGACAGAGATCAATACAAAGCACTGAAGAGACCAGTAAACACTGAGGAGAGGGCCTTTCTGTGTATAGGGTTAACCCAGGGTATGGAGAGGGAGACAGAGATCAATACAAAGCACTGAAGAGACCAGTAAACACTGAGGAGAGGGCCTTTCTGTGTATAGGGTTAACCCAGGGTATGAAGAGGGAGACAGAGATCAATACAAAGCACTGAAGAGACCAGTAAACACTGAGGAGAGGGCCTTTCTGTGTATAGGGTTAACCCAGGGTATGGAGAGGGAGACAGAGATCAATACAAAGCACTGAAGAGACCAGTAAACACTGAGGAGAGGGCCTTTCTGTGTATAGGGTTAACCCAGGGTATGGAGAGGGAGACAGAGATCAATACAAAGCACTGAAGAGACAAGTAAACACTGAGGAGGGGGTCTGTCTGTGTATAGGGTCAACCCAGGGTATGGAGAGGGAGACAGAGATCAATACAAAGCACTGAAGAGACCAGTAAACACTGAGGAGAGGGTCTGTCTGTGTATAGGGTCAACCCAGGGTATGGAGAGGGAGACAGAGATCAATACAAAGCACTGAAGAGACAAGTAAACACTGAGGAGGGGGTCTGTCTGTGTATAGGGTCAACCCAGGGTATGAAGAGGGAGACAGAGATCAATACAAAGCACTGAAGAGACAAGTAAACACTGAGGAGGGGGTCTGTCTGTGTATAGGGTCAACCCAGGGTATGGAGAGGGAGACAGAGATCAATACAAAGCACTGAAGAGACCAGTAAACACTGAGGAGAGGGTCTGTCTGTGTATAGGGTCAACCCAGGGTATGGAGAGGGAGACAGAGATCAATACAAAGCACTGAAGAGACCAGTAAACACTGAGGAGAGGGCCTTTCTGTGTATAGGGTTAACCCAGGGTATGAAGAGGGAGACAGAGATCAATACAAAGCACTGAAGAGACCAGTAAACACTGAGGAGAGGGCCTTTCTGTGTATAGGGTTAACCCAGGGTATGGAGAGGGAGACAGAGATCAATACAAAGCACTGAAGAGACCAGTAAACACTGAGGAGAGGGCCTTTCTGTGTATAGGGTTAACCCAGGGTATGAAGAGGGAGACAGAGATCAATACAAAGCACTGAAGAGACCAGTAAACACTGAGGAGAGGGCCTTTCTGTGTATAGGGTTAACCCAGGGTATGGAGAGGGAGACAGAGATCAATACAAAGCACTGAAGAGACCAGTAAACACTGAGGAGAGGGCCTTTCTGTGTATAGGGTTAACCCAGGGTATGAAGAGGGAGACAGAGATCAATACAGAGGTCATTTATTTAATGTTGTAGAAATATGCTGTATGTTTCTTTAATACCTAGTCAGCCCATTGTTTTATATGATGAAATGTAAGGAGTTTGTATATGGCTGTTGTAATATATATTGTGACTAGAAAGTTAATAACCGTCCTCTGTCTACTTGCTGTTAATAAATCCTACAATAACCCCATGGTTGAAAGCGGTCCCTGTTTAAACACAGTAAATGGCGGCAGGTAGCCAAGCGGTTAAGCGCATTAGGCCAGTAATCGACTAGGTGTAAAATATGTTGATGTGCCCTTGAGCAAGGCACTTAACCCCAATTACTCCTGTAATTCACTCTGGATAAAAGTGTCTAAAAGTGTCTAAATTACTCAAATGTAAATGTACATTGTTTTACCTACAGGGGGCGGTAGAGGATCACATTATCTGGCCACCTATGCTGCCCACAAATATACTCTGTTCTCAGGCATAGGTGTGTGTGTGTGTGTGTGTATGTGTGCACATGCAATGAGGCTATTAGGTGTAGTTTATAGGCCTATATGTGTTTATGAAATGTCTCCTGTCTCAGTGACACTTTCAAATTACACTGATTAATGTCACTGATTAACATCACTCATTAATTAGTGACAGGTCAGGTCAGAAGACGCTGCTCTTGGTGGGATGGGTTCTCATTGGATGGGTCTCCCTCCCTGACACCTGACCATGTGATAAGATGGCATTCGGCTATAGCCGATGTAATACTAAGCTTAGCTTTTTCTGCCCCTAACAAGAGAATAATGCCAAGTCATTGTTTACTGCTCCCCAGTGTGACCTTTAGTGAGCTAGTGATACTTCATAACATTTCAACCAAGCTGCGTTTTATTAGTATCTGTCTTCCCTGAGTCATTATCTCCTCATTATCGGTACTGTCTTTTTATTATCCTGAGGGTTTCATCAGGGCCTGTTCAGGAGAAGTGACTTTTCATAATGTTCAGATAGAAATGTCTTTTCTAGAGCAGACACATGGGTCTGTCATGTAGAATACAGAGTTGTACCAGCTCTAAGCACATATTTTCTTCTTTAATTTACCTGAAATTGAAGGGCAGTTCACTGCCTTCCTCAGTTGTTTGTACACTCTTTCATTTTTCTCTGTGGTTTACTAATTACAGTAGATTACTCAACACTTACAAGAGAGGTCAATATAACCACATTGACCAATCTTATCACTCTGGTGGAGTTGTCAACACAGGCTTAATTAATGATTAGTTGCCTAGTTGGCACAGGCCTACATTAGGTTTGCCAAAAGAACCAAAGGGCAGTGTTGTACGATTGTGAAGTTCTTTTGAATGTACTAATACTGAAGAATCAGAATACACAAATGGGCAGGCATGCACACGGACACACACACACACGCACGCACGCGCGCACGCGGACACGGACACGGACACGGACACATACACACACACACACACACACACACGGCAACTTAAGAGATCATGTTGTTAAAGATGCTAACCCCCCGGAAGGTCACATGGTCCTTATCTAATTCCCTGTGGTATCTTTAGGGTCAGGTGGGGCTGTAAACACAACATACAGATATTATACACCACTCTTACACAACGCTCACTCAATATTCAACTGCATTATACTCAATACAAAGACTAGAGAAACAAGGGAATACAGTCAGAGATGTGTTGTAATACTTCATTTTCAGCCCAAGTACATCTCGGGTTAAAACTATGATGATGTTCTAATTATTTTTATATCGGACAAATCAGCTAAAAGGATATGCCTAGCTAGTTACCTTGGTAGCTAGGTAGCTAGTTACCTTGGTAGCTAAGTAGCTAGTTAGCTTGGTAGCTAGGTAGCTTGGTAGCTTTCAAGATAGCAATATCAATCTGGGATTCAACTTTTTTCTCAAATGACTTAGCTGGCTAATTGACTTCCTCAAGCATGGTAAGACAAAGGAGCTCAAATGTTTAATCACACCAAAAACACAGCAGATACTGTTTGTTTAGAAGAAGGATGACATTTAACTAGGATTTAAAACTAGGTTTTGTGCAGTTCATGGTTATGGAGGTCAAAGTCTGATTGATGATCAGATCCGATACTTTAGTTAATGGACAGCCGTGTGTGTGTGTGTGTGTGTGTGTGTGTGTGTGTGGTTGACGTGGATGTGATGAGGGGACAGGTCGGACACTGATAAAGACCGTAACTAGCTAGTAAAGGAGTGCACGGGGAAAGATGAAGACTGACATTAGGCCACAGACAGGTGAAGATGACAGCTGTTATTGACTGAATGACACTTTTTATTTTTGCCTTTGACAGTGTGTGAATACCACTTTGACTACAAGATTCTGCAGAAACCAGTAGATCTGCACAGAGCAACATACACATAATCTGTAGGCTGGCCAGGTGTAAACTACAGGTTTAGGCACAGATGCGTATAGATGGGACAGAGGGACAGGTCCAGGCTAACAAACAGGTATTGGGGATGAAGGAGAGAGGGCAGGTACCAGACAAAGATCCCTGGCCAGTGGCCCCAGAAGTCAGAAAGATGGGGGTTAAGGGATCCAGCTTTAAGCCCCAAATGGAGGGGGTGAAGCGGACTCTGAGGGTGACGAACCCCTTGGCTCGGGAGTGTTTGGGAGAGCTGATGGGAACATTTGTTCTGCTGGTGAGTAGCCTAGCTTCTAAAGCCTTACTCTTCAAAATGGAAAACATAAAGCACACTATTTTTATAGACAGAAGAAAAAAATTACAAATATAATATATATGTGTGTGTGTGTGTGTACATGTATGTGTATATATGTGTGTGTGTCATATGCACAGTACATTGAAGTGCTTACTTGCAGGTTTTCCTCTCGACATTGCAACCACAAATAAGAATTGAGATAACCTTAGTAAATAGTAAGTAGACAAATGACCACCAGTCAACACCACTTATTGCAACCAGGTTCATACATGCAGTGGTGTAAAGTACTTAAGTAAAAATACTTGAATGTGCTGAAGTTGTTTTGAGGGGTATCTGTATTTTACCATTTTTTAAACTACTTTTAATTTTACTCCTCTATATTCCTGAAGAAAATAATGCACTTTTTACTCCATTTATTTTCCCTGACACCCAAAAGTGCTAATTACATTTTGCGTTCTTAGCAGGACAGGAAAATGGTCAAATTTATGCACGTATCAAAAGAACATCTCTGGTCATCCCTACATCCCTACTGCCTCTGATCTGGCGGACTCACTAAACACACATGCTTCGTTTGTAAATGAGTGTTGGAGTGTGCTCCTGGCTATCTGTAAAAAAATACTAAATAATACTACAATATGGTGACGTCTGGTTTGCTTTATATAAGGAATTTGAAAAAATGGTATTTTTACTTTTATTTTAGCAATTACATATACTTTGGATACTTAAGTACATTTAAAACCAAATACTTTTAGACTTTTACTCAAGCAGTATTTTACTGGGTGACTTTCACTTTTACTTGACTTCTATTAAAGTATCTTCACTTTTAAGTATGACAATTGTGTACTTTTTCCACCACTGCCTACGTCGTGAACATATTTTTATCAGTATACTAT
This sequence comes from Oncorhynchus keta, assembly GCF_023373465.1. Taxonomy (NCBI): domain Eukaryota; kingdom Metazoa; phylum Chordata; class Actinopteri; order Salmoniformes; family Salmonidae; genus Oncorhynchus; species Oncorhynchus keta. The sequence continues at coordinate 396,693 of NW_026288028.1, forward strand.
TACAGTAGCTTATGAAAAAGTAATTTGGGACATTATGACTTGATAAGAAGTTGATAGCTTGAAGCTATAACCAGAGAGGTTTTAGCTGTATGGCATCTTTGTTCAACTCTGAGCAGTTGTTTTGGGCCAGGCAAGTTAACCCCCCTCCCATTTTGGCATCGTGACTCTCTACCCAAACCAGATGCAACTGGTTTCAAGTGGCCAAGAGACATCATGTCATATCCTACTGCTGTCTAGTGGATGGACTGGGAATCAGACAGGGAATATAAAAATATACAAAACATTAAGAACACCTTAGAGGTTGCTGGATCCAATCCCCGATCTGACAAAGTAAAAATCTGTTGATCCTTCCCTGAATAAGGCAGTTAACCCACTGTTTCCGGTAGACCGCCATTGTAAATAAGAATTTGTTCTTATTAACTAGGCTACCTGCTGCCCCGTAATTAGGAAAAATACTATTAAGATTCCACTCATGAGGCCAAAGAAGGTGATTTTGGTCATTGACTGCAGGAAAGGGCAACCCTCTAGAGATGGGGAAACGTGTTTTTTCATCCAGTTAATTTGTTTTTACCAAGTTACACTTCTCAAAAGACATTGAGTTGGTGGAATGACCCAGATGGCGAGAGGAAGTAGGTATATGTGTGCTTCAACTGATTCTAGTTGCTGTGTGACTGTCAGTCATTAATATGGGCCATATTGTTACAGTTTATACTGTATGTTAGTCCGTTAGGTCTATTCCAGCTTGTCCATGCGTTCATGAGTCTGCGTGCAGGCTGGGACCTTGCTCAATCACACAGTTGAGGAAGGGAAAGTGCTAGAACTGGATGTCCTTCTAGCCATGGCTGCAGTTCATGTTCCCTCTCTTTCTTTTACAGTATCTCCCTTGAGCTTTCCCCTCTCTATCACATCCCCTCACACTCCCTTTACTTCTACTGTACTTGTGCTTTGCTTCTCTAATTCTTTTTTTGTCCCTCCCTCCCTCCTTCCCTCCCTCTTTCTCCCGTCCACTGTCTCATCTCCTCCCTCACAATATTCTTTCAACCTGGAGTCAGGGGTAGACGTAACATAGAAAACTTAAGTGATGTGAATAAATGATGGTTAATACGTGATTAGCAGTAATGGACAGTCACTATCATCATGGGACTTTTATTCATTGTTTTATTCTGTGTTGTTGCAGCTTTCATCCTACATAATGCATAGTGCATTTCATGTAAAAAAAGAACCGACCTCAAGAAGCACTAATCGCTCATCACTAAACTTTGAATACTAATTTGAGTATCCCAGATTTATATTTACTATGTTACGTCTAGTCTATGAGACCAGACTGCCTCTTTAATTTCACTTGACTTTATCTCTGCCTCCCTTCTCTCCCCCTTTGTCTTCCTCTAGATGTTTGGCTGTAGTGCATCAGCCCAGGTGAAGACCAGTAGAGAGACTAAGGGACAGTACCTCTCAGCCAACATGGCCTTCTCTGTAGGGGTCATGTCTGCCATGTACCTCTGTAAGGGGGTCTCAGGTAAACCCTACTACACCTTTCATCCCAAACCAACACCCATCCCAATCCTTGGACTAGAATAAATATAATTTTGTCCACTTTAAACAACTCATACAGTATACAGTATGTACAGTACAGAGGGGGCTGGTGGGAGGAGCTATAGGAGGACGGGCTCATTGTAATGGCTGGAATGGAATTAATGGAACGAAGTCAAGCGTGGTGTCCATATATTTTGTGTGTTTGATAACGTTCCAATAATTCCATTCCAGCCATTACAATGAGCCCATCCTCCTATAGCTGCTCCCACCAGCCTCCTCTGGTAGAGTATATTGCTGCTTCAATGACAAACTGACAACCCTAATCCTAAAATGAAAACACACAGCAAATTCTCCAGTGTTTAATCAACACTGAGAGCCAAATATGTTATCATGAAAATGTTATTATTCAACACAATACAATATGTCCTTATTTTGAGTGCCTAGTTTTACCCTGACACAGTAGCCTGCAAATCATGCTCTTCAGGCCTGCAAGTCACATTATGAAGGCTTGCAAAGTGATGTAATTCATATTGGAATACAGACAGAGTGGGGATATCTAACATTTTGGCTACCTAAACTGGAACAACCATTTCAATAACGGGCACAATAAATCCAAGTTGGATTCGTTTAGATAAATGTACGTTATTTATATTTAAGTAGTATAAGATTAATGAATCAACAGTAGCTTCAAAAAACATAGATATTGAAATAAACAATTCCAAAAATCCACCTGAAGTAGAGCATGCTGGGAAATATGATAATGATGGGTGTGGTTTTGGTTTAACACGGGTTAATAACACCAACGCTTATTTTTACAGCAATGAGTGTTAATGTAACACTTACAGAGTTAATTGAACACCTGAATCAACACTTGGAATGTTACTGAAAAATCAACACTAGGTAACACTGGACAGTTTGCTGTGCACCATGACTAAGCCTGGTTTCCTTAGCGTTTCTTATATGTCTGTACTCTCCCATTCTACGTATTTTGACCATACTGGCAATGTCAGTCTGGCAACAGTAATAGACGTAGGGGCGTCCAGACTTCCACATGACTGTAACATTACTGTGGTCACATTGTGCTAGCTGTCTGTAATGTCCTGGTGATTCATTCTGCATCAGGCTGTCACTGTAGTGGCCACAACTCTCCAAGGTCTCACTCCCACACACACTCTCAGTCTTTTAGTGTGTGTGTGTGTGTGTGTGTGTGTGTGTGTGTGTGTGTGTGTGTGTGTGTTGTGTGTGTGTGTGTGTTTGTGTGTGTGTGTGCCTGTACGTGTTTGTACGTGCTTGTGATGTTCACAGATTTAGTGGGTGAGATCATAAACAGGAGGTTGACTGATTCTCTTCTCCTCCCCCTCTGTCTCTCTCTATCTCTCCTCTCTCTCTCTCCTGTAGGAGCCCATCTGAACCCAGCGGTCACTCTGAGTTTCTGTTCGTTGGGCAGGGTGCCCTGGGTGAAGCTGCTCCCATACGCTCTGTGTCAGGTGCTGGGAGCTTACCTGGCCTCTGGCCTGGTCTTCCTGGTCTACTATGGTCAGTCAGACACACTCACACACCAGTCCCACCAATCACTGGTGTCATGTCACCTTGTTACATGCATATTCAGTAGCATAGAGTAGTAAGACATTATGGTATAGTGTGCCATGATGACTGAACAACCAGCTCTCTCTCTCTGTCAGATGCTATCATGGACTTCAGTGGAGGGAATTTGACAGTGTATGGGGCTAATGAGACGGCGTCCATCTTTGCCACCTATCCCTCCGAGCACCTATCTCTCAGCAGCAGCATCCTAGACCAGGTCAGACCAATATGATACAGTACGAAGCAGGAACGGATGATGGTGTGTTGATTCTGAGAGCTTGGAACTATAAGGTTCTATCTGCATTTTGTCCAGATTGAGGTATTGACATAGCCTTGTTCTGTTCAATGTTCCCTACCTATATAGTACCCTAAATAACCCAATTCATGTTAAGTTCAAACGAATACAAGACAACATTGTTGACACCATTCAAACCAATGAGGGATTGGAACTTTAATAAAGCCAATTATCTCAGAATCATCTTTTTGCAGATAGAACCTTATCGTCCCAAGCTCTCGTCCTGTATTTCCTGGTTTCACAAATGTCTCATATTCTATAGGTGGTGGGCACTGCCATGTTGATGCTCTGCATCCTCCCATTGGATGACCAGAAGAATAGTCCTGCCCCCGACGCTCTGATCCCGCCCATCGTTGCCGTGGTAGTCCTGGGGATCGGCATGTCGATGTCGTCCAATTGCGGCGGAGCGATAAACCCTGCCCGTGACCTGGGGCCACGCCTCTTGACACTGACCGCCGGCTGGGGCACTGAGGTGTTCACGTAGGTCTAACACACAAACACCTTTTGACCTGAGTCTGCAGGTGTGCAACATGTCAGGTATTACAGGAAGTGGTCAGTAGGTCAGTTAAGTGCACGGGAGAGAAGAGTGAACCATATGAAAGGAGTGGCATACTCCTGGACTAGAGGTAGATCTGGTTTGTGTGTTTGTGTGTTTGTGAATGTGTTGGTGCCAAGTGCGCCACACACAGGAGGCTGCTGAGGGGAGGATGGTTCATATTAATGGCTGGACTGAAGTAAATGGAATGGTATCAAACACACAGAAACCATGTGTTTGATGTGGTCGATACCATTCCATTTATTCAATTCTGGCCATTACTATGAGCCGGTTCTCCCCAATTAAGGTGCCACCAGCCGCCTGTTGTGCCAAGTGTTCCCGTAAGGCACTTTATGTCTATAGGAACATCTACCAGCGGATATCAATATGCTAGACCAGGCCCATGACGGACACACATGGCACAGACACCATATTTCAATTTGGAACTGGGCACGAGTTGTTAAAGTGAAGTTGATTCACTTGCAGACTTGGAAACTAACCCTCCCTCCTCCTCGTCTCGCTAGGTGTTATAACTACTGGTTCTGGGTTCCCATGATGGCTCCTCTGCTGGGAGGGATGGTGGGCTCTGGGATGTATCTGGTCTTCATCGCATGGCACCTGCCCGACCTTCCAACGAACCCTCCCATAGACAGCTCCTCTACTAAGCCCACCACGGAGGTGTGGAAGCAGCCCCCAGCACCAGAGAAGGAAGGGGTGGAGTTGAAAACTGCCGTTTTCTAGAAAGGGTAGAGAGAGTCAGGGTCTGGTGAGAACCTGGTGAATCAACGTTGTTCCCATGTCATTTCAACACCCAAGATTAATGTGATGATGTTGAATCTACGTGAAAAACTGATTGGATTTGCAAAAACTCATCAATATAACGGCATTTCATCTTATTTTCACCCAACTTTTCACCTAATTCCAATGTTTTTGATTTCGCGTTGAATTCACGTTAGCTGACAACCAAACCAAATGTCAATCAAAACTAGGTTGAACTGACTGCTTTGCCCAGCGGGGAGACATTTTTCTGGCTGTTTCCTATAGGAGAAAGGACATGCTAACAGACTGATGGGAGAACATTTGTCCAAGCCTCCTCTCCTGTCATTTTGTACTATTGAGATGCTACTGCTGATTGAGGGAAACCAGAGGGTTAAATAATGAACATGTAATGGGGGAATTGAAACCAGGTGTATAGAAAACAAAGACAAAACAAATAGAAAATTGAAAGTGGATCGGCGATGGCTAGAAGGCCGGTGACGTCGACCGCCGAACGCCACTCGAACAAGGAGAGGGACCGACTCCGGCGGAAGTACCTCCATTCATTACATGTGTGTTAATGAATGAACACATTTTGGGATTGGCAACTTTTCAAGGGATGTTGGCACTTGCAAAAGCCATATCCTCAGCATTTACGTTTTTACATTCATTTCTGTGGCAAATGAAAATGGCTACTTTGTTCAGAAATAGGCTACTGTATATATATATATATATATAAAATCCCTATAATTCCAATATAATGTTGATAAGACAATGAATAAGTGAAATGTTTGTTGCTAATGTCCTTAAACCAGGCTAATCATTGGGTGCATTAGGGTAAAGTGTAGGCTGCTGATGAGTAAGCATTTCACTGTAAGGTCTACACATGTTATATTCGGCGCACGTGACAAATAAACTTTGATTTGATTTGAGAATAATTGTCAGCAAACATTTCATTTGAATTCAAGGTTTATTTTGGACTAACTGGATAATTATGTTAGATGATCATGGTATGCACACGAGACAATGAATTCACATGTGGTGTGAGAAGGTGCTATATCTGCCTATTGAGGTCGAATGATGGAAATGCACTGCAGAAAACAACCCCACCAAAATTATGATTATTTTACGATAATTTTATTACAATGTGAAAACCTTTTGCTAATAACACCTGAGTATAATGGTTTCCTGTTATTTCATAGGCACCTTATATTGCACAAAACATGAAGTTAATCTGTGGAATAATTATGAATGAGTAATTACAAACCTGTGTATATACATTTCTGGAGTTGAGGCCTTTTCTATGAGCACATTTAGGGCTTCTGCATGCATGCGACCATTGGTCTGTGTTTGTGCTGCCTACGGCTAATGAATCTAGTTTATAGGGTTGATAGATGTACAGGGCTCTATCTTCGGAAATTGACAGAAGCCTAGTTTTTTAGTGAATATTACCCATAAAGACATCAAATCAAATGTAGGCCTACGTGTGCACACAGTGCCATGGGACAAGATAAGCTATTAAGAAATATTGTTGATGGTTTGAAAAACTTTTATTTGAAAGATTAACCATCCATGGGTTTATGGCGAAAAGTTATGCCTACATTGCTCGAATGCAATGCAATTCAGTCTGCCATTTCTGGAGAAGTGCAAATATCATTTGGAAAATGAAAAGTGGATCGGCGGTGGCTAGAAAGCCAGTGACATCGACCGCCGAACACCGCCCGAACAAGGATAGGGACCGACTTCGGCGGAAGTCGTGACAATACCCCCCCTTGACGCGGCTCCACCGGCACCAAGCATCTCTCCTCCGGGCCGTACCCCTTCCACTCCAGGAGGTACTGAAGGCCCCTCGCCCAACGCCTCGAGTCCAGGATGTCCTCCACCGGCACCCAGCATCTCTCCTCCGGACCGTACCCCTTCCACTCCAGGAGGTACTGAAGGCCCCTCGCCCAACGCCTCGAGTCCAGGATGTCCTCCACCGGCACCCAGCATCTCTCCTCCGGACCGTACCCCTCCCACTCCACGAGGTACTGAAGGCCCCTCGCCCAACGCCTCGAGTCCAGGATGTCCTCCACCGGCACCCAGCATCTCTCCTCCGGACCGTACCCCTCCCACTCCACGAGGTACTGAAGGCCCCTCGCCCAACGCCTCGAGTCCAGGATGTCCTTCACCGGCACCCAGCATCTCTCCTCCGGGCCGTACCCCTCCCACTCCACGAGGTACTGAAGGCCCCTCGCCCGACGCCTCGAGTACAGGATGGCTCGAACAGCATATGCCGGGGCCCTCTCGAAGTCCAGAGGGGGCAGAAGTAACTCCTACACCTCAGCTTCCTAGAGTGGACCAGCCACCACCGGCCTGAGGAGAGACACATGGAACGAGGGATTAATGTGATAATCTGGGGGAAGCTGTAATCTGTAGCATACCTTGTTCAGTCTCCTCAGGACTTTAAATGGCCCCACAAACCGCGGACCCAGCTTCCGGCAGGGCAGGCGGAGGGGCAGGTTTCGGGTCGAGATCCAGACCCGGTCCCCCGGTGCCTCGCTGCGGTGACGGTCGGCACTCGCTTTTTTCCGCCTCATGGCCCGTTATAGATGCACATGGGTGGCGTCTCAGGTCTCCTCCGAGCGCTTTAACCATTCGTCCACCGCAGGAGCATCTATCTGACTCTGATGCCACGGTGCCAGAACCGGCTGATACCCCAGTACGCACTGGAAAGGAGAGAGTTTAGTGGAGGAGTGGCGGAGTGAGTTCTGGGCCATCTCTGCCCAAGGGATGAACGTCGCCCACTCCACCGGCCTGTCCTGCCAATATGACCATAGAAACCTACCCACATCCTGATTTACTCTCTCCGCCTGCCCGTTACTCTCGGGGTGAAAACCTGAGGTAAGGCTGACCGAGACCGCCAGACCTTCCATGAACACTCTCCAGACCCTGGACGTGAACTGGGGACTCCGATCAGAGACTATGTCCTCAGGCAACCCGTAGTGCCAGAAGACGTGTGTGAACAGGGCCTCCGCAGCCTGTAGGGCCGTAGGGAGACCGGGCAAAGGGAGGAGACGGTAGGACTTAGAAAACCGATCCACAACGACCAGGATTGTGGTGTTTCCCTGTGAGGGAGGAAGATCCGTCAGGAAGTCCACCGACAGGTGCTACCACGGCCATTGTGGAACAGATAGGGGTTGTAACTTCCCTCTGGTCAGGTGCCTGGGAGCCTTGCACTGGGCGCACACTGAGCAGGAGGAAACATAACCCCTCACGTCCTTGGCCAAGGTGGGCCACCAGTAATTTTGCACTAAGGCAACACACCGTCCGACCGATACCAGGATGACCAGAGGAGGGTGACGTGTGGGCCCAATAGATCGTGGACAGCAGACTGCACGTACAGGCGCCCAGCTGGACACTGGGGGGAGTGGGCTCTGTGCATAACACCTGGCAGATGTCCGCGTCCAGCTCCCACACCACTGGTGCCATCAGGCAAGAGGCCGGAAGTATGGGAGTGTGATCCATGGACCGCTCCTCTGTGTCATACATCCGGGACAGTGCTCCTGCCTTAGCATTCTAGGAACCTGGTCTGTAGGATAGAGTGAAAACAAAACGGGTAAATAACATGGCCCACCTTGCCTGGCGAGGGTTCAGTCTCCTCGCCGCCCGGATGTACTCCAGATTGCGGTGGTCAGTCCAGATGAGAAAAGGGTGTTTAGCCCCCAATGTCTCCACGCCTTCAGAGCCTTGACAACAGCCAACAGCTCGTGGTCCCCCACATCAAAGTTTCGCTCCGCCGGGCAGAGCTTCTTTGAAAAGAAAGCACAGGGGCAGAGCTTTGGTGGCGTGCCCGAGCGCTGAGACAGCACGGCTCCTATCCCAGCCTCGGACGCGTCCACCTCCACTATGAACGCCAAAGAGGGTTCCGGATGAGCCAGCATGAGAGCCGAGGTAAACAGAGCCTTCAGGTGACCAAAAGCCCTGTCCGCCTCAGCCGACCACTGCAGCCGCACCGGGCCCCCCTTCAGCAGTGCGGTAATGGGAGCTGCTACCTGACCAAAACCCAGGATAAACCTCCGGTAGTAGTTGGCAAACCCCAGAAACCGCTGCACTTCCTTTACCGTGGAGTCGGCCAATTACGCACTGCTGCAATGCGGTCACTCTCCATCTCCACCCCTGACATGTCCGCCTTATCTCAGTTCACTGGTCACGATGGCAACACCCATCCGTAGCACGCGCTCCAGCAGGTGTATCTCACTGATCATTCCTAAAGCCAACACCTCATTCGGCCGCCTTTCGTTCCAGTACTCTGCTGCCTGTGACTGGAACGAATTGCAAAAATCGCTGAAGTTGGAGACTTTTATCTCCCTCACCAACTTCAAACATCAGCTATCTGAGCAGCTAACCGATCGCTGCAGCTGTACATAACCTATTGGTAAATAGTCCACCCATTTTCACCTACCTCATCCCCACAGTTTTTATTTATTTACTTTTCTGCTCTTTTGCACACCAATATCTCTACCTGTACATGATCATTTATCACTCCAGTGTTAATCTGCAATATTGTAATTATTTGCCTACCTCCTCATGCCTTTTGCACACATTGTATATAGACTCCCCTTTTTTCTACTGTGTTATTGACTTGTTAATTGTTTACTCAATGTGTAACTCTGTGTTGTCTGTTCACACTGCTATGCTTTATCTTGGCCAGGTCGCAGTTGCAAATGAGAACTTGTTCTCAACTAGCCTACCTGGTTAAATAAAGGTGAAATAAATCAAATAAAAAAGATGCGGTACCCTAGGAAGGAGACAGACTGTTGGAAGAACAGACATTTCTCAGCCTTGACGTACAGATCATGCTCCAACAGGCGACCAAGCACCCTGCACACCAGGGACACATTCTCGGCGCGTGTAGCGGAGTATGGCATGACGAGGTACTCATAGTGCCCTGAGGTGGTACTAAATGCCATCTCCACTCGTCCCCCTCACGGATACGCACCAGGTTGTAAGCGCTCCTGAGATCTAGTTTAGTGAAGAAGCGCCCCGTGCATTGACTCGATCGCACTGGCGGTGAGAGGCAGCAGGTAGCTGATCCCTTGATAATCAATACACGGGCGCAGATCCCCATCCTTCTTCTGGGCGCAGATCCCCATCCTTCTTCTTCACAAAAAATAAACTTGAGGAGGCAGGTGAAGTGGAGGGCCGAATGTATCCCTGCCCCAGGGATTCGGAAACATATGTTTCCATAGCCACCGTCTCCGCCTGTGACAGGGGATACACATGACTCCTGGGAAGTGCTGTGTCTATCAGGAGATTTATCGCACAATCCCCCCGTCGATGAGGTGGTAATTTAGTCGCCCTCTTCTTACAGAAGGCGAGAGCCAAATCGGGATATTCAGAGAGTATGCCCACGGTGGAGACCTGGTCTGGACTTTCCACCGTAGTCGCACCGATGGAAACCCCCACACACCTCCCTGAGCACTCTCGTGACCCCCCATTGAGAGCCCTCTGTTGCCACTAAATAGTGGGGTTATGACAGGCCAACCAGGGTAAGCCCAGCATCATCATGGGAAATGCAGGAGAATCAATAAGGAAGAGACTGATTCTCTCCTCATGACCCTCACGTGTAACCATGTCTAGTGGAGTGGTGGCCTCCCTAATCAGCCCTGACCCTAATGGTCGACTATCTAGGGAGTGCACAGGGAAGGGCATATCCACAGGAACAAGGGGAATCCCTAAACTATGAGCAAATGAACGGTCAATAAAATTCCCAGCTGCACCTGAATCTACTAATGCCTTATGCTGGGAATGTGGGGAAAACTCAGGAAATTAAATAAACACATACATGTGAGCAACGGGGCTCTGGGAGAGCCTTGTGCCGACTCACCTGGGGTGGCACGATAGTGCCCTGCCTGCTGCCTCGACTCCCAGAGGAACCCCCCCCAGCACCGACCAGCAGTGTGCCCTCTGCTGCCACAGATGATGCAGGGAATGGCCCCTCGTCCGGTCGCCCTAAGTGCAGCACCTCCCAGCTCCATGGGCATCGGAGCGGAGGTGCTGGGGGATGGAACTGACAGGTTCCGATCCGGACATCTGCGGGCAGTCAGAAAGTTGTCCAGCCGGATGGACATGTCCACCAGCTGGTCCAAATTGAGGGTGGTGCCTCGGCAGGCCAACTCCCGACGGACGTCCTCGCGCAGACTGCACCTGTAGTGATCGATCAGGGCCCTTTCGTTCCATCCTGTGCTGGCGGCCAGGGTCCGTAAGTCCAAGGTGAAATCCTGCGCGCTCCTCGTCCCCTGCCTCAGGTGGAACAGACGTTCACGGCGGGTGAACTCTGCGTAATGGTCCAATGCCGTGTCTCCCTCACTCCATACAGCGTTGGCCCACTCCAGGGCTTTGCCTGAGAGGCAGGAGACAAGGGCGGAAACACACTCTCACGCCCTGAAGGAGCCGGGTGGACGGTCGTCAGGTAGAGCTTCAGCTGTAGTAGAAATCCCATCATACTCCCAGCGAGTCGAATCCCGCTGGGAATAGCTGACAGAGGGGTGGACAGTGGGACCTGTTGTAAGTGGTGCTTGTGGAGGCGCTGAAAAACCTCCTCCTCTCTCCCAACGATCCATAGTCTGCAGCACGCGGTCCTTGGCTGTGCCCAGACGTTGTAAGTGAGGTGAGTGATTCTGTAATGGGTGTATATGGGAGGCGAAGTCAAGTGCAGGAGAGCGGAGTATAATAAACAGGCGCACTTTAAAACCTGTTAACGGTACAGGTTCCCCAGGGGGTACCACACCCCCCCGCTCAACTGTAATGGTGGCGCACAGAATGCAAAAATATTCTTAGAACTATTTAACCTCCACACATTAACAAGTCCAATGGCTCAAATGAAAGATAAATACCTTGTTCATCTACAGAGCGTGTCAGATTTCTAAAATGTTTTACGGCGAAAACATAGCACATATTTATGTCAAACCACCACAAAGACACAGACGATATACAGCCATTTTTTCGAACAAAAGATGCAATCACAAACACAGGATTAAAAGAAAAATAATTCACTAACCTTTTGAAAATCTTCATCAGATGACAGTAATAGGACATGTTACACAGTACATTTATGTTTTTTTCAATAATATGCAATTTATATCCATAAATCTCCGTTTACATTGACGCCATGTTCAGAAAATGCTCAAAGATGTCCGGAGAAATTATAGATAGCACCGCCAGATAACAGAAATAAACATCATAAACTTTGACTAAATATACATGTTCTACATATAGTTAGAAAGATACACTGCTTCTTAATGCAACCGCTGTGCCACATTTATTTTTAACGTTACAGAATTAGTTCACTATGCAATAATCTGAGACGGCGCTCAGATGTAAGCAATATTTCTCCGCTATGTTGGAGTCAACAGAAATACAAAATTGCAACATAAATATTCCCTTACCTTTGATGGTCTTCGATCAGAATGTAGTGGAAGGAGTCATACTTACCTAATATATCGTTTTGTTTCAGTTCGTGTGTCCTTATAGTAGCATATGCTACGACTTTCAGCTGAAATGCATCCAAAATGACTTCTGGTCCCGAACAGTTGCGCATCAAAACTTCAAAATTACATATTATATGTCGACTAAACTGGTCAAACTAAGTGCAGAATCAAGCTTTAGGATATTATAAACGTACAAAACAATTCTCAATTCAACCGGACAATCATACTTCTTCTCAGGCGAGCTGGAACAAAGGAAGCTCTGTGCCCAAAGCGCGCCCTAACGCACATGTATTTTCTCGCGACACCCACTCTTTCGCCTCCCAAAGGGTCAAAGCTCGCGGGATTTGCACAATTAAACGCTCTACTGAATGAGGACATCTAGTGGAAGACATAGAAAGTGTCTCCAGATCCATAGCTGGTTGGGAAGGGTGGGAGCGATGACGTCAAAGTTGCCCCAACTTTCAGTATTCCAAAACTAGTTTGGGAGATTGCCTGCCCTGTGAGTTCTGCTATACTTACAGACATAATTCAAACGGTTTTAGAAGCTTTAGAGTGTTTTCTATCCAATAATAATTATTATATGCATATATTAGCAATTTTGGACAGATTTTCTTTGAGTTTACTATGGGCACGCAATTCATCCAAAGGGGGCAGTATTATGCCTAGCCTTAACAGGATTATACCGGTACCAAATGACAGCACATAACACATACTAGTGCCAAAAACACGGTCCAAAACAAAAGTGCAACGCCTGACAATAATCCACGTTACAAATAACAATCACTCACAAATACAACATGGGGAACAGAGGGTTAAATAATAAACAAGTAATTGGTTGAGTGAAGCCAGGTGTGATAAGACAAAGACAGAACAAATGGAAAATGAAAAGTGTATCGGCGGTGGCTAGAAAGCCGGTGACGTGGACCGAACACCGCCCGAACAAGGAGAGGGACCGACTCCTGTGGAAGTCGTGACAGTCCATGTCCAGACTGCAATTTACAGTAGGCCCCTATATCAGTGTGAATGTTATAGCCGATGTTTAACAATGTATTTCCATATTGAAGCAATGCAATTGCAACAACGTGGACTGCAAACATGTTCAACATATTACAAATATGGGGCAGGCTATGGGGCAGGCTATTTAACAAACTAGGCTATAACATAGAACTAGACTAACATTCCAATTGGAGTTCATTTGAAGGCAATACATAAATACACAACTTGAAGCTACCCCATATTTAGCCATGGAGTACGTTTGGATCCTTGACACGCACACAACTCAAAACCCAGCCTTTTCGCGCCACTGCCAGCTACTATGCCTATAATTATGGTTGTGAAAATAGCAAAAATATTTCTGATACACCTTGGACCTACACTGTGTGTACATAACATGTGGTCCTTCTGTGGCTCAGTTGGTAGAGCATGGCGCTTGTAACGCCAGGGTAGTGGGTTCGATTCCCGGGACCACCCATACGTAGAATGTATGCACACATGACTGTAAGTCGCTTTGGATAAAAGCGTCAGCTAAATGGCATATATTATTATATTATTATTATTATAACACTATGAATACCTGCTCTTTCCATGATATAGACTGGCCAGTTGAATCCAGGTGAAAGCTATGATACCGTATTTATCTCACTTGGAAAATCCACTTGAGTGAGAATGGGGCAGAGACAAGTTAAAGAAGGATGTAAGCCTTCAGACAATTGAGACATAGATTGTGTATGTGTTCCATTCAAAGGGTGACTGGGCAAGACAAAAGATTGAAGTGCATTTGAACGGGTATGACATTAGGTGCCAGGCTCACCTATTTGTGTCAAGATCTGCAACGCTGCTGGGTTTTTGCCACTCAACAGTTACCCGTGTGTATCAAGAACGGTCCACCAAACAAAGGACATCCAGCCCACTTGACACAACCGTGTGAAGCATTGGAGTCAACATGGGCCAGCATCCCCGTAGAACACTTTCGATACTTTGTAGAGTCCATGTGGGGGGTGAACCAGGGATGTGGTGACATGTGACCTACAGTGAGAGAGTTTACCCTCTCCACCATGACCTGCTCACACTGATAATGACATCAATTGTTGCTCTCCACTCCTCTCTCTCTTCACTCACACAACTATCGCAAAGGTTGTGCTTCTGCCCAAATTCTCTCTTTCTCTTTCTCTCTCTCCCTTCCCACCCCATCTTTCCCTCTCTCCCTTCCCACCCCATCTTTCCCTCTCCCTTCCCACCCCATCTTTCTCTCTCTCCCTTCCCACCCCATCTTTCTCTCTCTCCCTTCCCACCCCATCTTTCTCTCTCTCCCTTCCCACCCCATCTTTCCCTCTCTCCCTTCCCACCCCATCTTTCCCTCTCTCCCTTCCCACCCCATCTTTCTCTCCCTTCCCTTCCCACCCCATCTTTCCCTCTCTCCAGGGCAAGTAACACGTTGTATCATTTGACCTCTGACCTTCAAAAGGAGATTTCCCTCACACATCCAAGCACATCGCTCCCTCTCTAGCTGGAAACACTGGACATTTTGGAAAGTTGACTTTTTTGGCATTGCCTGTAGACAGTGTGAGAAGGTGTGGAGCATCCATGGTTTTGTGTGTTTTAGATGTAGACGTCGCTCTCTGACCCCATCAGAGAACGTGCTGGAACCACGCGTTACAGCACTCAGGGGTTTGTGTTGCTCTCCACTTTATCTATTCATTTCACCACTTTATGTATTCTGTATTCTATTCCTGAAGAGGTTAATCTGCTCAGGTAGAGACGGTAGCAGTTCTAAACACATCCGGATTTTAGTTCATCTTTGGTCGTGATAGTTTCACCTGCTTGTGTCTCAGTGCAGTAGTGTCAATGTTAAAGTATCAGTGTCGTTTCAGTCAGTCCTCCTGGAAGTGTGTGTAAGTGAGAGCAGGGTCGGTATTGTGGTCTCCATTTGAAGTATCCCAGGCGGTGTGTGTTGGTGTGTGAGAGACAGATGGAGAAGGCTCGTGGCTGGTTGAGCTCTAACATGAAGCTTCTCTGCAGAGAACGTCTAGCAGAGTGTATGGGAATCTACATCATGGTCGTGAGAACACCTCTGCTATATGCAACCTGACCGTAACCATCGACCACAGCCAGTTTACTTTCTTTTTCATGCTATATGGTCCTGGGTTGTTGTGTTGTGTCTGTCCAGTTGTTTGGCGTTATCATGACACAAGGCAAGACACAGATGCCGACACAGAAGGCAGATGGTTGGAGTCTTACAGTGTTTATTCATCCAAAAGGAGTAGGCAAGAGAATGGTTGTGGACAGGCAATAGAATGGTTGTGGACGGTTGTGGACAGGCAAGAGAATGGTTGTGGACGGTTGTGGACAGGCAAGAGAATGGTTGTGGACGGTTGTGGACAGGCAAGAGAATGGTCGTGGACAGGCAAGAGAATGGTCGTGGACAGGCAAGAGAATGGTCGTGGACAGGCAAGAGAATGGTCGTGGACAGGCAAGAGAATCGTCGTGGACAGGCAAGAGAATGGTCGTGGACAGGCAAGAGAATGGTCGTGGACAGGCAAGAGAATGGTCGTGGACAGGCAAGAGAATGGTCGTGGACAGGCAAGAGAATGGTCGTGGACAGGCAAGAGAATGGTTGTGGACAGGCAAGAGAATGGTTGTGGACAGGCAAGAGAATGGTTGTGGACAGGCAAGAGAATGGTTGTGGACAGGCAAGAGAATGGTTGTGGACAGGCAAGAGAATGGTTGTGGACAGGCAAGAGAATGGTTGTGGACAGGCAAGAGAATGGTTGTGGACAGGCAAGAGAATGGTTGTGGACAGGCAAGAGAATGGTTGTGGACAGGCAAGAGAATGGTTGTGGACAGGCAAGAGAATGGTTGTGGACAGGCAAGAGAATGGTCGTGGACAGGCAAGAGAATGGTCGTGGACAGGCAAGAGAATGGTTGTGGACAGGCAAGAGAATGGTTGTGGACAGGCAAGAGAATGGTTGTGGACAGGCAAGAGAATGGTTGTGGACAGGCAAGAGAATGGTTGTGGACAGGCAAGAGAATGGTTGTGGACAGGCAAGAGAATGGTTGTGGACAGGCAAGAGAATGGTTGTGGACAGGCAAGAGAATAGTCGTGGACAGGCAAAAGGTGAGAACCAGATCAGAGTCCAGGAGGTACAGAGTGGCAGACAGGCTCATGGTCAAGGCAGGCAGAATGGTCAGGCAGACGGTTAAATGTCCAGAAACAGGCAAGGGTCAAAACCGGGAGGACGAGAAATAGGAGAAATGCAAAAAGCAGGAGAATGGGACAGGAAACACTGGGATAAATACAGTGGGGAAAATAAGCGACACCTGGAGGGGGTGGAGACAATCACAGGGACAGGTGAAACGGATCAGGGTGACAGATGTAGGTGCCATGGCCCAAACCATCACCAGTAGGAATGTAAAGGGGGATACCTGTCTGCTAACTTTGCCTCTGTCTTCGCCACCACCTTCGACATGTACATCACACGAAGAGTGTCGGGACTGAAACATAGTTTAATAACAGCACAGCTTTTATTGTTTCATTTTTTTTAATAGATTGTTTTTCCTCTACAAAATCAAACCCATGATGTAGATTGTTGAACAAAATTTAAAATGTTTTTTATAAAGCTCTTTTTACATTGGCAGTCGTCACAGGCTGACACAGTTGTGGATATGTTGTCTTGTGGTGTTGTATGGGATAGTGATGTGTGTGTGTGTGTCCTCTCTCTGCTAGGTGCCCAGTTAAATCTTTCAGCGTGTGTGTGTTGGGCAGACACCACTGGAGGAAGTTTCCCTTCTACACTGTGTTCCAGTTGATAGGCTCATTCATGAGGGCTCCCCCATCACTCTCTCCCCCATCGCTCTCCCTCCCCCATCAGTGAAGGAAGTAGCTTTAATAACAGTCTTGACATATCCCAGAGTCTCTCTTCTTTTAATAACTTCTACCTGACATATCCCAGAGTGAAGGAAGTAGCTTTAATAACTGTCTGACATATCCTAGAGTTCTCCTATCTTCTAACTTTCTTATCCCAGAGAGGAAGGATCTAGCTTTACTAACAGTGTGACATATCCTGAGTGAAGGACGTAGCTTAATAACAGTGTGACATATCCTAGAGTGAACATATAGCTAGCGACATTGACATATCCTCGAAGGAAGTAGCTTTCCTGTGACATATTCTTTTTCTCGACATTTCTTTAATAACTTGACATTCCCAGAGTTAGCTTTTCTTAACAATTACTTCTCTTCCCTCGATTTACTTTCTTTCTTTCTGTCTTTCTTCTCGCATCACTTCTTTCTCGACATTTCTTTTCTTTCCGATCACTTTCTTCTCGATCACTTTTCTTCGATTAGCTTTTCTTTCTCTCGGATCATTTCTTTCCTCGATCATTTCTTTCTCTCGACATTTCTTTCTCGATTACTTCTTTCTCTTCCTCGATTATCTTTTCTTCTTTCTTTTCTTTTCTTTCTTTCTCGACATTTTTCTTTTCTTTCTTTCGACACTTTTCTTCTTTTCTCTTTCTTTCTTCGATTTTCTTTTCTTTCTTTCTTTCGACATTTTTCTTTCTTTCGTTACTTTTTTTCTTCTTTCTTCTGATTACTTCTTTCTTTCTCTTCTTCGACATTTCTTTCTTTTCTTCTATTTCTTTTCTTTCTTCGACATTCTTTTCTTTCTTCTTCTTTCTTCGATTTCTTCTTTTCTTTCTTTTCTTTCGACATTTCTTTCTTTCCTTTCTTTCGATTATCTTTCTTTCTTCGACATTTCTTTCTTTCTTCATTACTTTCTTTTCTTTTCTTTCTTTCTTCGATTTCTTTCTTCTTCTTTCGATTACTTTTTTCTTTTCTTCGACATTTCTTCTTCTTCTCTTCTATTTCTTTCTTCGATCATCTTTTCTTCTTTCTTTCTTTCTTTTCTTTCCTTTTCTTCTCTTTCTTCTTTTCTTTCTTCTTCGACATTTCTTTCTTCTCGATTACTTTTTCTTCTTTCGATATTCTTTTCTTCTTTCTTTCTCTTTGACATTTCTTTTCTTTCTCTTCTTTCTTTCTTCTTTCTTCGATTACTTTCTTCTTCTCATTTCTTTCTTCTCTTTTCTTCTTCATTTCTCTTTTTCTCTTCTTTCTTCATTTCTTTTTCTTCTCGACATTTTCTTTCTTTCTCTTTCTCGACATTTCTTTCTTCTATTTCTTCTTTCTTTCTTCTGATTATTTTTCTTTCTTTTCTTCGACATTTCTTCTACACAGAATGACTGTGTCATGAGCCCATCTCTGTGATAGTCCCAGTTTTCTGATGGTTTCTTTACTTTACTTTCTTCATTATTCATTTTCCTTTATCTCACTCCAGTCTCAGGAAACTCCTCTGACATTTACTTTACTTTCCTCCATTTTTTCCTTGTATGTCTGTGACATTTACTTACTTTCGACATTTTTCCTTTATACTCCTGATTTCCTTTACTTTTCTGACATTTTTCTCCTTCCTCTTGACATTTACTTGCCTTTTCTTATGACTTTATTATTTACTTTACTTTTGATTTTTCCTTTATATTTCGACATTTACTTTACTTTCCATTTTTATTCCTAGATCGACATTTACTTTTCTCTGACATTTACTTTACTTTCGACATTGTTTTCCTTCTTCTGATCTTCCGCCATTTTTTCTCTCTCCCTTTTCTTTCCTCTTCTTCGACATTTATGCTTTACTTCTTCGACATTTTTCCTTTATACTCGACATTTTTTCCTTTTATACTTCGACATTTCTTCTTTATTTCGACATTTACTTTACTTCTTCGATATTTTTCTTTTAGAGACTTCGACATTTATTTTTACTTTTCGACATTTACTTTACTTTCGACATTTTCCTTTATATTTCGACATTTACTTTACTTCTTCGACATTTACTTTACTTCTTCGACATTTCTTTATACTTATTTACTTTACTTCTTCTCGACATTTACTTTACTTTCCGACATTATTTTTATACTTATCATTTACTTCTTCTTTACTGACATTTTTCCTTTATACTTAGACATTTACTTTACTTTTCCGACATTTTTTATACTGACATTTACTTCATTTATCTTTTCGATATTTAGTTTACTTTCATTATTTTCCTTTATATCGAATTTATTTCTTTACTTTTCGACATTTTTCCTTTATATCGACATTTACATTACTTCTTTCTGACATTTTTTCTTGAGATTTCCGACATTTACTTTCTTTAGTTATTCTTTCCATTTATTTATCCGATTTTTTTCTTTCTTTCGACATTTCTTTCTTTCTTTCTGATTATTTCTTCTTTCTTCGATTTTCTTTTCTTTCTTCGACATTTTTCTTTCTTTCTTTCTTTACTTTTCTTCTTTCTTTCTTCGATTCTTTTCTTTTCTTCATTTTCTTCTTTCTTTTCGATTTCTTTTCTTTCCTTTTCTTTCTTTCGACATTTTTTCTTTCTTTCTGACATCTTTCTTTTCTTTCGACATTCTTTTTTCTTTTACTTTTCTTCATTTTCTTCTTTCTTTCTTCGATTATTTCTTTTCCTTTCTCTTCGACATTCTTTTCTTTCTTTCTTCTTCGACATTTTTCTTTCTTTCTTCGATTTCTCTTTTCTTTCTTCTTCTTCTCTTTCTTCTATTACTTTTCTTTCTTCTTTCTCGACTTCTTTCTTTCTTCTTCTTTCTTTTCTCTTCTTTTCTTTCGACTTTCTTCTTCTTCTCTTCTTTTCTTCTCTTCTTTCTTCTCGATTACTTTCTTTTCTTTCACTTTTTCTTCTCGATCACTTCTTTCTTTTCTTCTCGACATCTTCTTCTTTCCTTCTTTTCTTCTTCTTTTCTTTCTTTCCTTTCTTTCTTTCTTCTTTCTTTCTCTTCTTTTCTTCTCTTCGACTTTCTTTCTTCTCTTACTTCTTTTCTTTTTCTTTCTTCGATTACTTTTCTTTTCTTCTCGACATTTCTTTTCTTCCTTCTTTCTCTTCTTTCTTCTTTCGATTATTTTCTTTCTTCTTTCTTCTTTCTTTCTTTTTTCTTTTCTTCTCGATTATCTTTTCTTTCTTCTTCTTCGACATTTCTCTTTCTTCTCTTCTTTCTTTTCTTTCTCTTCTTCTTTCTTTCTTCTTCTTTCTTTTCTTTTCTTTCTTCTTTCTTCTTTCTTCTTCGACTTTCTTTCTTTCTTTCTTTTCTTCGACATTTCTTTCTTTCTTCTCACTTTCTTTTCTTTCTTTCTTCTTTTCATTTCTTTTCTTCCTTTTCTTTCTTTCTTTCCTTTCTTCTTTCTTTCTTTTCTTTCTTCTGATTTCTTTTCTTTCTTTCTTCTTTTCTTCTTTCTTTCTTTCTTTCTTTTTCTTTCTCTCGATTTCTTTCTTTCTCTTTCTTTCTCATTTCTTTTCTTTCTCTTCTTTCTTTTCTTCTCGACTTTCTTTCTTTTCTTTCTTTCGACTTTCTTTCTTTCTTCTTCTCGACTTTCTTTCTTCTTTCTTCTTTCTTTTCTTTCTCATTTCTTCTTTCTTTCTTCGATTTCTTTCTTTTCTTTCTTCGATTCTTTCTTTCTTCTTCTCTTTCTTTCTTTCTTTTCTTCTCTATTTCTTTTCTTTCTTCTTCTTTTCTTTTCTTTCTTTCTTTTCTTCTTCTTTCTTTCTTTTCTTTCTTTCTTTCTCATTTCTTTCTCTTTTCTTTCTTCATTTTCTTTCTTTCTTTCTTCTTCTTTCATTTCTTTCTTTCTTTCTCGACTTTCTTTTCTTCTCTTTCTTTCTTCTCTTTCTTTCTTCTTCTTTCTCTCTCTCTCTCTCTCTCTCTCTCTCTCTCTCTTTCTCTCTCTCTTCTCTGTCTCTCATCTCACTCTCAACACATCTTTCTGCTGTTCCCTCATCCACAAGACAAATACATGTATTTCTCTGAGCTACATTCTCTCTCTCTCTCTCTTCTCTTCTCTTCAGATCTTTTCTTCTTCTTTCATGCTTTCTTCTTCTTCTTCTTCTGATTTCATTCTCTTCACTTCTGCAACATGTCTTTCTGTTGAGATTAGGCATCACTTCAAGACAACATTCTTTCTCTCTCTTTCATCACACAAGACAACATGTCTCTGTTGAGCTCTCTCTCTCATCTCTCTCTCTCAGGGCAACATCTCTTTCTCTCTTCCTCCTGAAGATCCTTCCTCAACATGTCTCTCTCCTCTCTCTCTCTCTCTTTCTCTCTCTCTCTCAAGACTCTCTCTTTCTTTGAGCTCTTTCATCTTCTTCAAGACAACATGTACTTGTTGAGCTTCTCTTCTTTCTTCTTTCACAGGCAACATGCTTTCGGCTATTTCATCACACAAGACAACATGTCTTTCTGTTTTTTCTTAGCCATTAGCATCACACACAAGACTCGATTTCTTCTTCTGAGCTCTAAATAGCTATTGGCATCATTTAAGACTTCTGTCTTCCATTTTTCTACATTAGCATCACACAAGATAACAAGTCTTTCGGTTGAGCTACGGACTTCGATTAGCATCACACAAGACAACATGTCTTCTGTTGAGCTACATTAGCATCACACGGACTTTTTTTTTTTCTGTTGAGCTTTTTAGCCATTAGCATCAACTTCGATTTCATGTTTTCTGTTGACTCGTTTCATTAGCATCATTGATTTCTTCGATGTGGACTTTTTTCGGCCATCTTGACACAAGACAACATGTCTTTCTGGACTCGATTTTTCGGACTCGATCACTTCCGGACAACATTTCTTCTGATGGACCTCCGGATTTCATTAGCATCACACAAGACTTCTTTCCTTTCGATTTCTTCTTACGTCTGTAGACCCTAGCATCACACAAGACAACATGTCTTTCTGAACGATTTCTTCATTAGCATCACACAAGACAACGATTTCTTGTTCTCGCTGAGCCTTTCGACGATTTCTTCACACAAGACAACATGTCTTTTTCTTTCTACGATTTCCATTACGATCACACACAGGACAACATGTCTTTCTGTTGAGCTGTTAGCCATTTCATCCACGACAACGATGTCTCTGATCGATTTCTTCGAGTCTTTTTCGATGAAACAAGACAACATGTCTTAATCCATTTCTTCGAAACTTTTCTTTTCTTTTTTTTTACGATTTCTTCGAACGTTTCTTTCTCCATCGATTTCATGGGAACGATTTCAATTCTTTCAAAGGAAACAGTAAACGATTTCTTCTCGATTTCAGATGTCCTTTCAAATGAATTTCCGACGATTTCTTCTATATACGTGTTTAACGACGATCTCTTCCACTCTGATCGACTGCTTTAAGAGTCCTTCTGATGAACAGAACATTCTTTCTTTCTTTCTTTCTTCATTTCTTTCTTTCTTTCTTTCGATTTCTTTCTTCTTTCTTTTCTTCTTCTTTCTTTCTTCGACATTTTCTTTCTTTTCTTTCTTCTTCTTTTCTTTCTCTTCGACATTTTCTTTCTTCTCTCGATTCTTTCTTCTTTCTTTCTTCTTCTGATCATTTCTTTCTTTTCTTTCATTTCTTTCTCTTCTTTCTTCTTCATTTCTTTCTTCTCTTTCTTTTCTTTTCTTTTCTTCGATTTCTTTCTTTTCTTCTACATTTCTTTCTTCTTCTTCTTTCGACTTTTCTTTCTTCTTCATTTTCTTTCTTTCTTCTTTCTTCTTCTTTTCTTCTTCTTCATTTCTTTTTCTTCTTCTTTTCTTTCTTCTCATTTCTTTCTTTCTTCGATTTCTTTTCTTCTTTCTTTCGATTATTTTTCTTTCTTTCTTCATTTCTTTCTTTCTTTCTTTCGATTTCTTTCTTTCTTTCTTTTCTTTCTTCTTCTTTCTTTCTTTCTTCGACATTTCTTTTCTTCTCTTTTCTTCATTTCTTTCTCACTTTTCTTTCTCGACATTTTCTTCTTTCTTTTCTTCGATTTTTCTTCTTCTTTCTTCGATTTCTTTTCTTTCTTTCTCATTTCTTTCTTTTCTTTTCTTTCACTTTCTTTCTTTCTTTCTTTTCTTTCTTTCTTTCTTTTCTTCTCGACATTTTCTTTCTTCGACATTTCTTTCTTCTTTCTTCGACATTTTTCTTTCTTTTCTTCTTTCTTTCTTTTCTCATCACTTTCTTCTCTTTCTCTTTCTTTCTTCTTCTTCTATTTCTTTTCTTCTTCTTTCTCATTTCTTTCTTTCCTTCTATTCTTCTTTCTTCTTCTTTCTTCTTTCTTCTTCTTTTCTTTCTTTCTTTCTTCTTTCTTTCTTTTCTTTCTTTATCTTCTTCTTCTTCTTTCTTCGATTACTTTTCTTTCTTCTTCTTCGACACTTTCTTCTTCTTTTCTTTCTTGACATTCTTTCTTTCTTCGATTACTTCTTTCTTCTCGATTACTTCTTTTCTTTCTTTCTTTCTTTCGATTACTTTTCTTCTTTCTTTCTTCTTTCTTCTATCATTTTCTTCGATTACTTCTTTCTTCTCGACATTTCTTCCTCGACATTTCTTTTCTTCGATTATCTTTTCTTTTCTTTCTTCGCATTACTTTTCTTCTTCTTCTTTCTTCGATTTTCTTTTCTTCGACATTTTTCTTCTTCATTTTCTTTCTTCATTCTTTCTTTCTTCGACATTTTTTTCTTTCCGATTTCTTTTCTTTTTCTTTCTTCGATATTTTTCTTTTCTTACTTTTCTTTCTTCTTCTTCGACATTTCTTTCTTCTTCGATTTCTTTCTTCTTTCTCTCGACATTCTTTCTTTCTTCGACATTTTTCTTCTTCGATTATTTCTTTTCTTTCTTCTTCGACATTTCTTTCTCGATTTCTTCTTCTTTCGACATTTTTCTTCGACATTTCTTTCTTTCGATTTTCTTCTTTCTCTTATCTTTTCTTCTTCTTCTCGACATTTTCTTTCTTTCTTCGACATTTTCTTCTCGACATTTCTTTTCTTTCTTCGACATTTCTTTCTTCGACATTTTCTTCTCGATTACTTTTCTTCTCGACTTTTCTTCATTTTTCTTTCTTCGACATTTCTTTCTCTTCTCTTTCTTCTTTCTTCTTTCGACATTTTTCTTTCTTTTCTTCTTCTTTTCTTTCTTCTTCGATTACTTTTCTTCCTATTTTCTCTTCTTTCTTTTTCTTTCTTTCGATACTTTTCTTTCGACATTTCTTCTCTTTCTTTCTTCTTCGACATTTTCTTTCTTCTTTTTCTTTCTTTCGACATTTTCTTTCTTCGATTCTTTTCTTTTTCTTTCTTTCTTCTTCTTTCTTCTCTATTTCTTTCTTCTTTCTTCTTTCTTCTTTTCTTCTCGACATTTCTTTCTTTCTCTTTCTTTCGTCATTTTTTCTTTCTCTTTCTTTCGATTATCTTTTTTCTTCTTCGACATTTTCTTTCTTTTCGACATTTTCTTTTCTTTCTCTTTTTCTTCGATTACTTTCTCTCTTTTCTTTCTCGACATTTCTCTCGCATTTCTTTCTTCGATTACTTTTCTTTCTCGATTTCTTCTTTTCTGATTACTTTTCTTCTTCGTTTCTTTCTTCTTTTCTTTCATTTTCTTTCTTCGACATTTCTTCTCGATTACTTCTTTCTTCTCGACATTTTTCTTCTTCTCGACATTTTTCTTCTTTCTTTTCTTTCTTTACATTCTTTCTTCTCTTCTTTCTACTTTTCTTCTTCGACATTTTCTTTTCTTTCTTACTTTCCTTTCTACATTTCTTTCTTTTTCTTCTTCGATTATTCTTTTCTTTCTTTCTTCTTCTTCTTATCATTTTCTTCTTTCGACATTTTCTTCTTCGATTACTTTTCTTCTTCTTTCGACATTTTTCTTCTTTCTTCTTTCGACATTTTTCTTCTTCCTTTTCGACATTTTCTTCTTTCTTCTTCGATTCTTTCTTTCTTTCTTTCGATCATTTCTTCTTTCCTTCTCTTTATCTTCTCTTCTCTTTCTCTCTTCTTCGATTACTTTCTTTCTTCTTCTCTTCTTCTTCTCTTCTCTTTCTTTCTTTCTTCCTTCTTTCTTTCTTCTCTTCTTTCTTCTTTCTTTCTTCTTTCTTCTCTTCTCTCTTTCTCTTTCTTCTCTCTTTCCTTTCTTCATCACTTTCTTTCTTTCTTCTTCTTCTCTTCATTTCTTCTTCTTCTTTCTTTCTTCTTCTTCTTCTTTCTTCTTTCTTTCTTTCTTCTCTGTCATTTCTTCTTCTTTCGACTTTTCTTTCTTTCTTCGATTATTTCTTCTTCTTTCTTCCTATTTCTTTCTTTCTTTCTCTTTCTTTCTTCTTCTCGACATTTCTTCTTCTTCTTCTTTACTTCTTTCTTTCTTCTCGACTATTTCTTCTTCTTTCGATTATCTTTTCTTCTCGATTACTTCTTCTTTCTTTCCTCGACATTTCTTTCTTTCTTCGACATTTCTTTTCTTCTTCTCGATTACTTTCTTCTTCTCGACATTTCTTTCTTTTCTTTCTTCTTCTTTCTTTCTTCTCATTTTCTTCTTTCTTCTCGTTATCTTTCTCTTTCTTTCTTTCTTGACATCTTTTTCTTCCTTTCTTTCTTTCTTCTTCGATTACTTTCTTTCTCTCTTATCTCTTTTCTTCTCTCGATCACTTTTTCTCTTCTTCTCTCGACATTTTTCTTCTCATTTCTTCTTTATCTTGATCATTCTTTCTTCTCCTTTTCTTTCTACATTCTTCTCTTTTCTTTCTCTTCTTTCTTTCTTTCGATTACTTTCTTCTCTTTCGACATTCTTTCTTCCTTTCTTCTCGACATTTTCTCTTCTTCCTCGACTTACTTCTTTTCTTCATTTCTTTTCTCTCGACTTACTTTTCTTCTTCTCTCGATTTCTTTCTCCTTTCTTCTTCTCTTTCTTTTCTTCTTTTCTTCTTTCGATTACTCTTTTCTTTCTCTTCTTCGACATTTCTTTTCTTTCTTCTTTCGACATTTTTCTTTTCTTTCTTCGACATTTTTCTTTTCTTCTCGATTACTTCTTTCGTTATTTCTTTTCTCTCGATTACTTTTTCTTCTTCTCGATTACTTTTCTTTCTCGACATTTCTTTCTTCTGTCTCTCCCCTATCTCTCTCTCTCTATCTTCATTCCTCTCTCTCTTCTCTTCCCTCCTCTCTCTTCTCCCTTATATCACTTCTTCTTCTCTCTTCTCCTTCTTCTTTCTTTCTTCCTTCTCTTTCTTCTCTCTTTCTCTTCTCCCTTCCTTCTGATCTTCATCTCTCTTCCCTCGCTTTCTCCTATCACTTTCTTTCTCTCCTTCTCCCCTCGACAGACATTTTCCTTCTCCCATCTATCTATCTATCTATCTATCTATCTATCTATCTATCTATCTATCTATCTATCTATCTATCTATCTTCTCTCTTTCTCCTAAACTTGTCCCTCCCCTTCATCCTTCTACATTGCTTCTGTCCTTCTCAACATATCCCTAGATTTTCCCCTCCCGATTCCTAATTTAGTAGCCTATTGATGAGAGTGCTTATTTGTACAGTTTTGGCCATTGTAGTCAAACGTTATAGTGTATGTGTTGAGATAGAAAAAAATCGCTGCAG
>NW_026288029.1:0-2982 GCF_023373465.1 Oncorhynchus keta
AAAAAGTATTTAGTCAGCCACCAATTGTGCAAGTTCTCCCACTTAAAAAGATCAGAGAGGCCTGTAATTTTCATCATAGGTACACTTCAACTATGACAGACAAAATTATTTAAAAAATCCAGAAAATCACATGGTAGGATTTTTAACGAGTTCAGTGCAAAATTTGGTGGAAAATAAGTATTTGGTCACCTACAAACACCTCCACTCGTTACCTGTATTAATGGCACCTGTTTGAACTTATTGTCAGTATAAAGAGACCTGTCCACAACATCAAACAGTCACACTCCAAACTCCACTATGGCCAAGACCAAAGAGCTGTCAAAGGACACCAGAAACAAAATTGTAGACCTGCACCAGACTGGGAAGACTGAATCTGCAATAGGTAAGCAGCTTGGTTTGAAGAAATCAACTGTGAGAGCAATTATTAGGAAATGGAAGACATACAAGACCACTGATAATCTCCCTCGATCTGGGGCTCCACGCAAGATCTCACCCTGTGGGGTCAAAATGATCACAAGAACGGTGAGCAAAAATCCCAGAACCACAAATCAAATTTTATTTGTCACATACACATGGTTAGCAAATGTTAATGCGAGTGTAGCGAAATGCTTGTGCTTCTAGTTCCGACAATGCAGTGATAACCAACAAGTAATCTAACTA
Organism: Oncorhynchus keta; assembly: GCF_023373465.1. NCBI lineage: Eukaryota > Metazoa > Chordata > Actinopteri > Salmoniformes > Salmonidae > Oncorhynchus > Oncorhynchus keta. The sequence continues at coordinate 661 of NW_026288029.1, forward strand.
ACAATTCCAAAACTACTGTCTTATACACAGTGTAAGGGGGGACCTAGTGAATGACCTGCAGAGAGCTGGGACTAAAGTAACAAAGCCTACCATTAGTAACACACTATGCCACCAGGGACTCAAATCCTGCAGTGCCAGACGTGTCCCCCTGCTTAAGCCAGTACATGTCCAGGCCCGTCTGAAGTTTGCTAGAGAACATTTGGATGATCCAGAGGAAGATTGGGAGAATGTCATATGGTCAGATGAAACCAAAATATAACTTTTTGGTAAAAACTCAACTCGTCGTGTTTGGAGGACAAAGAATGCTGAGTTGCATCCAAAGAACACCATACCTACTGTGAAGCATGGGGTGGAAACATCATGCTTTGGGGCTGTTTTTCTGCAAAAGGACCAGGACGACTGATCCGTGTAAAGGAAAGAATGAATGGTGCCATGTATCGTGAGATTTGAGTGAAAACCTCCTTCCATCAGCAAGGGCAGTGAAGATGAAACGTGGCTGGGTATTTCAGCATGACAATGATCCCAAACACACCGCCCGGACAATGAAGGAGTGGCTTCGTAAGAAGCATTTCAAGGTCCTGGAGTGGCCTAGCCAGTCTCCAGATCTCAACCCCATAGAAAATCTTTGGAGGGATTCTGTGTTGCCCGGCAACAGCCCCAAAACATCACTGCTCTAGAGAAGATCTGCATGGAGGAATGCGCCAAAATACCAGCAACAGTGTGTGAAAACCTTGTGAAGACTTACAGAAAACGTTTGACCTCTGTCATTGCCAACAAAGGGTATATGATAAAGTATTGAGATAAACTTTTGTTATTGACCAAATACTTACTTATTTTCCACCATAATTTGCAAATAAATTCATAAAAAGTCCTACAATGTTATTTTCTGGATTTATTTTCCTAATTTTGTCTGTCATAGTTGAAGTGTACCTATGATGAAAATTACAGGCCTCTCTCATCTTTTTAAGTGGGAGAACTTGCACAATTGGTGGCTGACTAAATTCTTTTTTTTGCCCCACTGTAAATACAACATTAATACAACCACAACCATTAAAAGATTCATTATGAAGAAATCACCCCGCCATTTCCTGTTTCTAAAAATGTAGTCGTTCCCCTAATTTTAGTTTATGTGACAAAACAAGCAAGTATAGTGTAGAGAATCGTATACCATCTAAAATATTGTTCCGATATCTAAAATATTCTACCACTGTGAAATATCTTTCCATAACCAAAATGATTGTATTTGCAGCTGTTTGAAGAATGATTTTCCTTATAGGAATCGAGAAGTTATTTGAATGTGGAAACAGTTTCTGCATTGTATTTGTTATTGTCGTACACTAAGTGCACATTGACAGAATGTGGCAGGAGTGTAAACAGAAAACACAGCAACGCCTAGTGTACATGCTAACTTTCTAATGCTAACATTAGCCTAATAGAGTGTAGGAGCAGAGGTGGATGGGACCGGATAGGACACTGGTCTAAGGTCCCGTTGAGGCGGACAGGGAACAAAGGAAGCCTTTGATGCCACAAGCATCCCTCCTCATCAGTTCAAAGGGATGTTCTCTCGCTCTCTTTCTCAATCTCTCTTACACAGCTCTCACCCAGGTTAAACACACCGGCCCTAAAAGAAAAATCCCCTCTCCAACCCACACTGCATCACTCACGGCTCTCTCTCTCTCTCTCTCTCTCGACAGCAGCCCTCTCCTGTCTGCTCTCTCTCTTCTCTCTCATACAGACACGCACGCACACCCTTGCCTTGCATGCGCTGCGCACACACGCTAGCACTTCGCACACACACACACTTTTACACACACACACGCTCCACTTTTAGAGTCCAGCTGCATGACTCCTATTGTAGTCTCTCACACCGTATCCTGACATGCACTTGAAGCACAGAAGGAAGGAGGAGGCTAGAATAAATAACGTTCCATGGGACACTGCCATACACACACACACACACACACACACACACACACACACACACACACACACACACACACACACACACACACACACACACACACACACACACACACACACACACTCCACTTTTAGATCTGTGCATGACTCTGTTGTAGTCTGTCACGACATCTGGCATGCACTTGACGCACCAGAGGAGGAGGCTAAAATGAATAACGATTCAATCGGTCACTGCCATACACACACACACACACACACACGGACGGCTCCCACTTTTAGATCTGTGCATGACTCCTATTGTAGTCTCTCACACCCAGTATCTGACATACTTGAAGCACAGAGGAGGAGGCTAAATAAATAACGTTCAATAGGACACTGCCATACACACACACACACACACAC
>NW_026288030.1:0-6496 GCF_023373465.1 Oncorhynchus keta
CAGGGGTGTCAAACATACGGCCCGCGGGCCGGAACCGGCCCCCAAGGAGGTTCGATCAGGCCCGCAGGATAATTTGAAAGTGGAAAAATGCATAAAAGACATGGAATTAATATTTTAATTCGCTGCAATTCATGGATTATCCGCTAAGGGGCGCACTCTTTCCATCAGAGTAGAAGACAAGCCGCATCACTGAGACAGACTGAAAACAGCAGACGGTATCAATGCGCCCATCTGCTGCTTGTTACGACGTTGTTAATACCTTGGTCTCTACCTCTCGCTACACCTCATTAGCCAAAATGTCGTTATCCAAACGGAGAAAAGTAGATAAGGAGTGGTAGAATTCTCAAGAAATGGACCACGTGACCTATTATTTACATGAGATGCACGGAAAACCATTGCGCTTGGTGTGTTTGCAACAAGTTTCGGTACTTGAAGGAATATAATATTCGACGTCATCTACGGAGACTCATCACAGCTGAAAACATATGACGGCTTTGCAAGGACAACTCTGTAGGTCTGCCGGGCAAATTTGCCTCTGTAGGTCTGACAGATTTTATCAGTATCTACTACCAGGGTACCTCCCCAAATTAACAGCCCTGGCTGCTAAATTTTGTGCATATTTGGGGGACAACCTACCTTTGTGAACAAATTTTCTCAGTGATGAATATCAATAAAAACAAAATGCGTTCATGCTCCATAAACAAGCAATTTAAATGACATTCTGAAAGTGACAGCTAGTCAGGACATGACACCTGGTGTTGATGCACTCTGTACAGGCCAAAAGATGCCAAGTTTCAGGTACAAATACAAGTCCAGACTAGACTAACACCTTTTAAAATGCTGCCTTAGATACTGTTTGTACTTTCGAAAGAATACAGCCTCTGTGAAGATGAATCCTTACTGTGGTGGATTTAAAAAATGTGCACTTTAATGTTAGTCAGCAGCTTCAAAAAAAACAAAAGTTGTGTGATGGAATTCTACTGTTCATACAACTCCATAAATTTTCAGTATGTATTGTATGTGTATGTATGTTTCTTGTATGAAGTTTACAGATTTACAGGACAGGCGAACACTTTCTTCATTACACATTTAAAATCACTTCCTTAGTTTGTAAGGGGTGTACGCAGGATTACATTTAGATTTTATATGCGTATGTGTAAGAATATGGTTTAAAAAATTCCTTTTTCTTTCAAAAGTCTCATTTAATCTTAAAGTGCATTACTATATTTTTCAGTATCAATTAAAGTGTTGTGCCTTTGTACAATCAGTGGGATCAGTTGCAATGCATATTTGTGAATGATAAAGTAAATTGCACATTTGTCTAAGGAAATATGAGGTGTTTCATGAAATGTTTTGTAAAAGGATACTTCATTCAATTTCAATATTTTCCCTAATGTTCTTGTGCTTCTTTACACCAAAACAAAGGGAAAGACATGATATTTTGCTATTTATAGCAGAGTATGGTATAATTTTATGGTCCGCCCACTTGACATCTCCTAGGCCGTAGTGTGGCCCACGGCGAAATGAGTTTGACACCCCTGACTAGACTGATATACAAATCACGTTGGATTTATAGATTTCCTTTTCTGGAATCTCTGGCTTTTGACTTGAAAACTTAGTATAAACTGGAGACCATTGTAATAAAGTCTCAAATAAGAAAAAGAGATCTGCTGAATTGAGAGCATGCCCAAAACAGTACAAAAGGAAAGGATAAATAGACCAAAGATTTGACATCCATTTGCCCTACAGGCCCATAATGGTCCATTATAACCTGTGGCCTGGCGTGCAAATGCAGGGTAGGCCAGATTAGAGAGTAGGGCTAAGGCCGAGGCCAGTACAGGAACCAGTGGTAGAAAAAGTACCCAATTGTTATTAAAAGTAAAGATACCTGTAACGGCTGTTGTCGGGAGAAGGAGAAGACCAAGGTGCAGCGTGTAAGTATTCATATTACCTTTTAATAAATACAAATACTTGGAGAAAAAAACAACCAAACAGTTCTGCAAGGTGCTACACAAAACAGAAAAAACATCTACCCACAAAACCAATGTGGGGAAGAGTTACCTATGATGGTTCTCAATCAGAACAACAGACAGCTACAAGGTCCTGATTGAGAACCATACCCGGACAAAAAAAACAAAGAAATACAAAAACATAGAAAAATAACAGAATGCCCACCCTAGTCTAACCAAAAATAGAGAATAAAAAGCCTCTATGGCCAGGGAGTGACAATACCTTAATAGAAAATGACTCAAGTAAAAGTCACCCAGTCAAATACAACTTTTTGAAGGTCTAAAAATGATTTGGTTTTAATTATACTTAAGTATCAAAAGTCAAAATCATTGCAAATTCCCTTATATTAAGCAAGCAAAACCAGGTGGCACCATTTTCTAGTTGTTTTTTATTTTTATGGATAGCCAGGGCACACTCAGACATAATTTGATAAATGAAGCGTGTGCTTAGTGAGTCCGCCAGATCAGAAGCATTAGGGATGACCAGGGATGTTCTCTTTGATAAGTGCTTGAATTTGTCACATTGGCATGAACGATTCGGGGAGAAAGACGCAGGGAATGCGTAAAAGTTATTTTTTTATTAAGCCTAAATTACAGCGTGTCGTAAAGGCACAGGACGAAGACCAAACAAACACGTACAAAACACAGGGTAGAAACCCAACAAAAGAGCGAGGAGTACCCTCGAATAAATAACAACAAGCTCACAATGATTAACACACGGAACGAGACCCATAATCAACTGCGCAATCCACAACGGCACAAAAGCCATAACACACAGCACAGGGGGTGTACTCACACGCTCCAACTGACATTGTAGCAATAATCAACAGCCCAATGCGAACCAAAGGGAACACTTACACAAGTACTAATCAGTGGGAATAGGGGGACAGGTGTGCATAATGAAAGTTCTGGGAGGGATCCGTGACAGAATTCAACCATTTTCCTGTCCTTCCAAGCATTCAAAATGGGCACTTTTAGGGTGTAAGGGATAATGTATGCAGTAAAAAGTACATTATTTTCTTTAGGAATGTAGTGAAGTAATACAAATATAAATAATAAAGTACAGATACAAAAAAAAGACTGAACTAGTACTTTAAAGTATTTTACATCACTGCCAGGAACTGGGTCACCCATGGGTGTGAAATGGTTCAGCCAAGTACTCTAGTGACTGGGAGGAGCGTCCGCTTTAGGTTAATCCACCTCCCTTTACTGCAGGCCAAGCTGCCCTCACAAACAGGCATGTGGGTCTTTCTATAAATAAAGAGGCCAACGTGACATAAGGGTCACATTTTCAAAATGGTTTGATACATTTGCAGATTCACACGTGTGATTACAGGAATAAAAGTATAGGTAGGGCACAACGAGACCATAACTCCACCTAGCAACAACAAAACATCTACTGCATGTTATTGAAAATGTCACAAGAAGCATAGACACTGCATGTTTCTTTTGTCATGGTTAGTTGCCAGGTCTTTGTGCTTCTCTATCATTTACAGCCATGCTAAACGTTCCTAAAGACTGAAAAAGATAAGCATTAGCATTTCTATATATGTTAATAGTTCATATAATAATATAACACAATAATTGTAAACAAAATTCCTCTTCTTCAGAGGAGTAGCAAGGATCAGACCAATGTGCAGCGTGTAAGTGTCCATAATGATATATTTAATAAAATCAACTGAACAAAAGTAAAAACAACCAAAACAGTCCCGTATGGTGAAAATACTAAATACCACAGGATACAACCACCCAGAAAACACGCTACCTAAATATGGGCTCCCAATCAGAGACAACGACTGACACCTGCCTCTGATTGAGAACCATACTAGGCCAAACACATAGAAATATAACAGAACAAAACATAGAAAAACAAACATAGAATGCCCACCCCAACTCACGCCCTGACCAACTAAAATAAAGACTTAAAAAAATGAAATAAGGTCAGAACATGACAATAATAGAATACAATGTGTTCTGTCAACCAAATAATTTACAATAATTATAATAATTGACTGACCTTCATGTCTTTAAAGTAATGATGGACTGTCATTTCCTCTTTGCTTATTTGAGCAGTTCTTGCCATAATATGGACTTGGTCTATTACCTAATAGGGCTTATCTCGGGGTATGAACTTGCAACCTTCTGATTACTAGTCCAACTCTAACCACTAGGCTACCCTGCCGCCCCATTAAAAAGGAAAGAAATTCAACAAATTAACTTTTAACAAGGCACACCTGTTAATTGAAATGCATTCCAGATAACTACCTTATTAAGCTGGTTGAATGCCAAGAGTGTACAAAGCTTCATCAAGGCAAAGGGTGGCTACTTTGAATAATCTTATATAAAATATATAAAATAACACTTTTGGTTAATACATGATTCTACATGTGTTATTTCATATTTTGATGTATTCACTATTATTATGCAATGGGTGAAAATAGAAAATAAAATTAAAGAAACCCCTTTCTTGAATGAGTAGATGTGTCCAAACTTTTGACTGTACAGTCAGGTCCATCAAACAATAGGGCCCCGGGCAGTGACCTGGCATCCTTTCACTCCTCCCTCTACATTTTCCTCCTCTGTCTCTGCTGCTAAAGCCACTTTCTACCATTCTAAATTCCAAGCATCTGCCTCTAACCCTAGGAAGCTCTTTGCCACCTTCTCCTCCCTCCTGAATCCCTCCTGAATCCTCCCCCTCCCTCTCCTCTCTGCAGATGACTTCGTCAACCATTTTGAAAAGAAGGTCGACGACATCCGATCCTCGTTTGCTAAGTCAAACGACACCGCTGGTTCTGCTCACACTGCCCTACCCTGTGCTCTGACCTCTTTCTCCCCTCTCTCTCCAGATGAAATCTCGCGTCTTGTGACGGCCGGCCGCCCAACAACCTGCCCGCTTGACCCTATCCCTCCTCTCTTCTCCAGACCATTTCCGGAGACCTTCTCCTTACTCACCTCGCTCATCAACTCATCCCTGACCGCTGGCTACGTCCCTCCCGTCTTCAAGAGAGCGAGAGTTGCACCCCTTCTGAAAAAAAACCTACACTCGATCCCTCCGATGTCAACAACTACAGACCAGTATCCCTTCTTTCTTTTCTCTCCAAAACTCTTGAACGTGCCGCCTTGGCCAGCTCTCCCGCTATCTCTCTCAGAATGACCTTTCTTGATCCAAATCAGTCAGGTTTCAAGACTAGTCATTCAACTGAGACTGCTCTTCTCTGCATCACGGAGGCGCTCCGCACTGCTAAAGCTAACTCTCTCTCCTCTGCTCTCATCCTTCTAGACCTATCGGCTGCCTTCGATACTGTGAACCATCAGATCCTCCTCTCCACCCTCTCCGGGAGTTGGGCATCTCCGGCCCGCGGCCCACGCTTTGGATTCGCCCTACCTGACAGGTCGCTTCTACCAGGTGGCGTGGCGAGAATCTGTCTCCTCACCACGCCCTCACCACTTACACCAAGTCACTTGGCTCTGTCATAACCTCACATGGTCTCTCCTATCATTGCTATGCAGACGACACACAATTAATCTTCTCCTTTCCCCTTCTGATGACCAGGTGGCGAATCGCATCTCTGCATGTCTGGCAGACATATCAGTGTGGATGACGGATCACCACCTCAAGCTGAACCTCAGCAAGACGGAGCTCCTCTTCCTCCCGGGGAAGGACTGCCCGCTCCATGATCTCGCCATCACGGTTGACAACTCCATTGTGTCCTCCTCCCAGAGCGCTAAGAACCTTGGCGTGATCCTGGACAACACCCTGTCGTTCTCAACTAACATCAAGGCGGTGTCCCGTTCCTGTAGGTTCATGCTCTACAACATCCGCAGAGTACGACCCTGCCTCACACAGGAAGCGGCGCAGGTCCTAATCCAGGCACTTGTCATCTCCCGTCTTGGATTACTGCAACTCGCTGTTGGCTGGGCTCCCTGCCTGTGCCATTAAACCCCTACAACTCATCCAGAACGCCGCAGCCCGTCTGGTGTTCAACCTTCCCAAGTTCTCTCACGTCACCCCGCTCCTCCGCTCTCTCCACTGGCTTCCAGTTGAAGCTCGCATCCGCTACAAGACCATGGTGCTTGCCTACGGAGCTGTGAGGGGAACGGCACCTCAGTACCTCCAGGCTCTGATCAGGCCCTACACCCAAACAAGGGCACTGCGTTCATCCACCTCTGGCCTGCTCGCCTCCCTACCACTGAGGAAGTACAGTTCCCGCTCAGCCCAGTCAAAACTGTTCGCTGCTCTGGCCCCCAATGGTGGAACAAACTCCTCACGACGCCAGGACAGCGGAGTCAATCACCACCTTCCGGAGACACCTGAAACCCCACCTCTTTAAGGAATACCTAGGATAGGATAAAAGTAATCCTTCTCACCCCCCTTAAAAGATTTAGATGCACTATTGTAAAGTGGCTGTTCCACTGGATGTCATAAGGTGAATGCACCAATTTGTAAGTCGCTCTGGATAAGAGCGTCTGCTAAATGACTTAAATGT
>NW_026288031.1:0-5000 GCF_023373465.1 Oncorhynchus keta
GTTCTGTTCTGCTCTTTTCAGTTCTGCTCTGCTGTGTTCTGTTCTGTAACATCAGTCTACCTTGTTATAAAGCGATATGAAATACAAACACACATACACACTTCATTGTCTCTGTGTGGTCTCATGTCTATAGTTCATTCGTATTGCAGAGTTTAGTCAGAGTTCACATCCAAACTGATTTTATTAAATAAGATAAATATATGTGAGTGGGAGGTTGTGTGTGTGTGTGTGTGTGTGTGTGTGTGTGTGTGTGTGTGTGTGTGTGTGTGTGTGTGTGTGTGTGTGTGTGTGTGTGTGTGTGTGTGTGTGTGTGTGTGTGTGTGTGTGTGTGTGTGTGTGTGTGTGTGTGTGTGTGTAATGATACTGCATTCCGACCATGAATAAATACATTGATATGATTTACCCAGAAGCCTGAGGCAGTGTTGTGTGTAACAGAGTATTATACTATAACACAAACAAACACACACACACACCTGAATACACACACACACACACCTGAATACACACACACACACCTGAATACATAAACAGATGAGAATGCCAGCGTCGTCCATAATTCCCTTAAACTTTTCCTAACGCAGAACACATATTCATTTCAATAGTGACTTGCAGTCGATGCTCATTCATCCCTTTCATTCATCCAGTAGTTCCCTTTGGGTCTGCTGTAACATTTGATCAACATTATCATTATCGGGTACAATTTCAGGCCAGAGGCTTTGCCACACTTTCTTGATCCGGGCAAGAAGAGCTATTTACAATTTAAAATGGCACCCTACTCCTTATTTAGTGCACTACTTTTGACCAGAGACATATGGACCCTGATCAAAGGAAGTGCACTATGTAGGGAATAGGGTGCCATTTGGGACGCATAGTTAGTATTGCTTTATTCAGAGTGTGTGGTGATTGTGGATTACAGTGCACTGGTTCAGACTGGCGATGAGCTGTTCTATAGCCAGACGTGTAGAGCATCACCCTGTCACATGATCTACATGATGAGCTGTTCTATAGCCAGACCTGTAGAGCATCACCCTGTCACATGATCTACATGATGAGCTGTTCTATAGCCAGACCTGTAGAGCATCACCCTGTCACATGATCTACATGATGAGCTGCCCACACCCTAACCCACTCCCTACTCACCTCCTAACCCACTCCCTACTCACCTCCTAGAATCACTCCCTACTCACCTCATAACCAGCTGCTCTATCACCGCCAGACCTGTAGAGCATCACCCTGTCACATGATCTACATGATGAGCTGTTCTATAGCCAGACCTGTAGAGCATCACCCTGTCACATGATCTACATGATGCGCTGTTCTATAGCCAGACCTGTAGAGCATCACCCTGTCACATGATCTACATGATGAGCTGTTCTATAGCCAGACGTGTAGAGCATCACCCTGTCACATGATCTACATGATGAGCTGTTCTATAGCCAGACCTGTAGAGCATCACCCTGTCACATGATCTACATGATGAGCTGTTCTATAGCCAGACCTGTAGAGCATCACCCTGTCACATGATCTACATGATGAGCTGTTCTATAGCCAGACCTGTAGAGCATCACCCTGTCACATGATCTACATGATGAGCTGTTCTATAGCCAGACGTGTAGAGCATCACCCTGTCACATGATCTACATGATGAGCTGTTCTATAGCCAGACCTGTAGAGCATCACCCTGTCACATGATCTACATGATGAGCTGTTCTATAGCCAGACGTGTAGAGCATCACCCTGTCACATGATCTACATGATGAGCCGTTCTATAGCCAGACCTGTAGAGCATCACCCTGTCACATGATCTACATGATGAGCTGTTCTATAGCCAGACCTGTAGAGCATCACCCTGTCACATGATCTACATGATGAGCTGTTCTATAGCCAGACCTGTAGAGCATCACCCTGTCACATGATCTACATGATGAGCTGTTCTATAGCCAGACCTGTAGACCATCACCCTGTCACATGATCTACATGATGAGCTGTTCTATAGCCAGACGTGTAGAGCATCACCCTGTCACATGATCTACATGATGAGCCGTTCTATAGCCAGACCTGTAGAGCATCACCCTGTCACATGATCTACATGATGAGCTGTTCTATAGCCAGACCTGTAGAGCATCACCCTGTCACATGATCTACATGATGAGCTGTTCTATAGCCAGACCTGTAGAGCATCACCCTGTCACATGATCTACATAATGAGATGTTCTATAGCCAGACGTGTAGAGCATCACCCTGTCACATGATCTACATGATGAGCTGTTCTATAGCCAGACCTGTAGAGCATCACCCTGTCACATGATCTACATGATGAGCTGTTCTATAGCCAGACCTGTAGAGCATCACCCTGTCACATGATCTACATGATGAGCTGTTCTATAGCCAGACCTGTAGAGCATCACCCTGTCACATGATCTACATGATGAGCTGTTCTATAGCCAGACGTGTAGAGCATCACCCTGTCACATGATCTACATGATGAGCTGTTCTATAGCCAGACCTGTAGAGCATCACCCTGTCACATGATCTACATGATGAGCTGTTCTATAGCCAGACCTGTAGAGCATCACCCTGTCACATGATCTACATGATGAGCTGTTCTATAGCCAGACCTGTAGAGCATCACCCTGTCACATGATCTACATGATGAGCTGTTCTATAGCCAGACCTGTAGAGCATCACCCTGTCACATGATCTACATGACTGCGCTGTCCTATAGCCAGACCTGTAGAGCATCACCCTGTCACCTGATCTACCCACCACACATTTCCCTGTTCACACACCCTAACCCACTCCCTGTTCAGACACTCCTAACCCACTCCCTGTTCAGACACCCTAACCCACTCCCTGCTCACACACCCTAACCCACTCCCTGTTCAGACACCCTAACCCACTCCCTGCTCAGACACTCCTAACCCACTCCCTGCTCACACTCCTAACCCACTCCCTACTCACACCTCCTAACCCACTCCCTACTCACACTCCTAACCCACTCTCTACTCACCTCCTAACCCACTCACTACTCACCTCCTAATCCACTCCCTACTCACCTCCTAACCCACTCCCTACTCACCTCCTAACCCATCCCTACTCACCTCCTAACCCACTCCCTACTCACACTCCTAACCCACTCCCTACTCACCTCCTAACCCACTCCCTACTCACGCTCCTAACCCACTCCTACTCACCTCCTAACCCACTCCCTACTCACCTCCTAACCCACTCCCTACTCACCTCCTAACCCACTCCCTACTCACCTCCTAACCCACTCCCTACTCACCTCCTAACCCACCCCTACTCACCTCCTAACCCACTCCCTACTCACCTCCTAACCCACTCCCTACTCACCTCCTAACTCACTCCCTACTCACCTCCTAACCCACTCCCTACTCACCTCCTAACCCACTCCCTACTCACCTCCTAACCCACTCCCTACTCACCTCCTAACCCACTCCCTACTCACCTCCTAACCCACTCCCTACTCACCTCCTAACCCACTCCCTACTCACCTCCTAACCCACTCCCTACTCACCTCCTAACCCACTCCCTACTCACCTCCTAACCCACTCCCTACTCACCTCCTAACCCACTCCCTACTCACCTCCTAACCCACTCCCTACTCACCTCCTAACCCACTCCCTACTCACCTCCTAACCCACTCCCTACTCACCTCCTAACCCACTCCCTACTCACCTCCTAACCCACTCCCTACTCACCTCCTAACCCACTCCCTACTCACCTCCTAACCCACTCCCTACTCACCTCCTAACCCACTCCCTACTCACCTCCTAACCCACTCCCTACTCACCTCCTAACCCACTCCCTACTCACCTCCTAACCCACTCCCTACTCACCTCCTAACCCACTCCCTACTCACCTCCTAACCCACTCCCTACTCACCTCCTAACCCACTCCCTACTCACCTCCTAACCCACTCCCTACTCACCTCCTAACCCACTCCCTACTCACCTCCTAACCCACTCCCTACTCACCTCTAACCCACTCCTACTCACCTCCTAAATCCTCCCTACTCACCTCCCTAACCCTCCTCTCACCTCCTAACCCACTCCTACTCCTCCTAACCCCTCCCTTCTCACCTCCCTAAATCACTACCTACTCACCTAACCCACTCCCTACTGCCTCCTAAATCCTCCCTACTCACCTCCTAACCCACTCCCTACTCACCTCTAACCCACTCCCTACTCACCTCCTAACCCACTACCTACTCACTAACCCTCCCTACTCACCTCCTAAATCCTCCCTACTCACCTCCTAACCCACTCCCCTACTCACCTCTAAATCACTCCTCACTCACTCCCCCTCCTAACCCACTCCTACTCACCTCTAACCCTACCTACTCTAACCCTCCCTACTCACCTCCTAACCCACTCCCCTACTCACCTCCTAACCCACTACCTACTCACCTAACCCACTCCCCTCATCCTCCTACTCACCTCCTAACCCACTCCCTACTCACCTCCTAAATCACTCCCTACCTCCTAACCCTACTCACCTAACCCCTCCTACTCACCCTAACCCCTCCCCTACTCACCTCTAAACTCACCTCCCTACTCACCTCCCTAACCCACTCCCTACTCATGTTTTAAAACCTCCTGACTTTTTCAAAATGTTTCCTAATGTTCCAAAATCCCTACTCACCATTCTGGTTTTCAGGACCCACTCCCTACTCATGTTTAAAATTATATTGACTAGTCAGGACATTTGCAAAAACTTGTTTCCAAACATGTTAGGACATTCTGCTGATTGTCAGGACATTCTGGTGACTTGTCAGGAACATTATATTGACTTGTCAGGACATTCTGCTAGTGACTTGTCAGGACATTCAGTGACTTGTCAGGACATTCTGGTGACTTGTCTGGACATTCTGTGACTTGTCAGGACATTCTGGTGACTTGTCAGGACATTCTGCTTGTCAGGACATTCTAGTGACTTGTCAGGACATTCTAGTGACTTGTCAGGACATTCTAGTGACT